>NW_027141250.1:0-75000 GCF_036365525.1 Heterodontus francisci
AGACCTGTCTCCACCAGTACTGTACCCCAGTGTTACACAGTGACAGACCTGTCCCCACCAGTACTGTACCCCAGTGTTATACAGTGACAGACCTGTCCCCACCAGTACTGTACCCCAGTGTGACACAGTGACAGACCTGTCCCCATCAGTACTGTACCCCAGTGTTATACAGTGACAGACCTGTCCCCACCAGTACTGTACCCCAGTGTTATACAGTGACAGACCTGTCCCCATCAGTACTGTACCCCAGTGTTACACAGTGACAGACCTGTCCCCATCAGTACTGTACCCCAGTGTTATACAGTGACAGACCTGTCCCCACCAGTACTGTACCCTAGTGTTATACAGTGACAGACCTGTCCCCACCAGTACTGTACCCCAGTGTTACACAGTGACAGACCTGTCCCCATCAGTACTGTACCCCAGTGTTATACAGTGACAGACCTGTCCCCACCAGTACTGTACCCCAGTGTTATACAGTGACAGACCTGTCCCCACCAGTACTTTACCCCAGTGTTCTTCAGTGACAGACCTGTCCCCACCAGTACTGTACCCCAGTGTTGCACAGTGACAGACCTGTCCCCACCAGGACTGTACCCCAGTGTTATACAGTGACAGACCTGTCCTCACCAGTACTGTACCCCAGCGTTATACAGTGACAGACCTGCCCCACCAGTACTGTACCACAGTGTTATACAGTGACAGACCTCTCCCCACCAGTACTGTCCCCCAGTGTTATACAGTGACAGACCTGTCCCCACCAGTACTGTACCCCAGTGTTATAGAGTAACAGACCTGTCCCCACCAGTACTGTACCCAAGTGTTACACAGTGACAGACCTGTCCCCACCAGTACGTACCCCAGTGTTCTACAGTGACAGACCTGTCCCCACCAGCACTGTACCCCAGCGTTACACAGTGACAGACCTGCCCCACCAGTACTGTACCACAGTGTTATACAGTGACAGACCTGTCCCCACCAGTACTGTACACCAGTGTTATACAGTGACAGACCTGTCCCTACCAGTCCTGTACCCCAGTGTTATACAGTGACAGACCTGTCCCCACCAGTACTGTACCCCAGTGTGATAGTGACAGACCTGTCCTCACCAGTACTGTACCCCACTGTTATACAGTGACAGACCTGTCCCCACCAGTACTTTACCCCAGTGTTAGACAGTGACAGACCTGTCCCCACCAGTACTGTATCCCAGTGTTATACAGTGACAGACCTGTCCCCACCAGTACTGTACCCCAGTGTGATAGTGACAGACCTGTCCTCACCAGTACTGTACCCCAGTGTTATACAGTGACAGACCTGTCCCCACCAGTACTTTACCCCAGTGTTAGACAGTGACAGACCTGTCCCCACCAGTACTGTACTCCAGTGTTTTACAGTGACAGACCTGCCCCACCAGTACTGTACCGCAGTGGTATACAGTGACAGACCTGTCCCCACCAGTACTGTTCCCCAGTATTATACAGTGACAGACCTGTCCCCACCAGTACTGTACCCCAGTGTTCTTCAGTGACAGACCTGTCCCCACCAGTACTGTACCCCAGTGTTATACAGTGACAGACCTGTCCCCACCAGTACTGTACCCCAGTGTTACACAGTGACAGACCTGTCCCCACCAGGACTGTACCCCAGTGTTCTACAGTGACAGACCTGTCCTCACCAGTACTGTACCCCAGCGTTATACAGTGACAGACCTGCCCCACCAGTACTGTACCACAGTGTTATACAGTGACAGACCTCTCCCCACCAGTACTGTCCCCCAGTGTTATACAGTGACAGACCTGTCCCCACCAGTACTGTAACCCAGTGTTATACAGTGACAGACCTGTCCCCACCAGTATTGTACCCCAGTGTTATACAGTGACATACCTGTCCCCACCAGTACTGTACCCCAGTGTTGTACAGTGACAGACCTGTACCCACCAGTACTGTACCCCAGTGTTATAAAGTGGCAGACCTGTCCCCACCAGTACTGTACCCCAGTGATACACAGTGACAGACCTGTCCCCACCGGTACTTTACCCCAGTGTTATACAGTGACAGACCTGTAACCACCAGTACTGTACCCCAGTGTTATACAGTGACATACGTGACCCCATCAGTACTGTACCCCAGTGTTATACAATGACAGACTTGTCCCCACCAGTACTGTACGCCAGTGTTATACAGTGACAGACCTGTCCCCACCAGTACTGTACCACAGTGTTATACAGTGACAGACCTGTCCCCACCATTACTGTACCCCAGTGTTATACAGTGACAGACCTGTCCCCACCAGTACTGTATCCCAGTGTTATACAGTGACAGACCTGTCCCCACCAGTACTGTACCACAGTGTGATAGTGACAGACCTGTCCTCACCAGTACTGTACCCCAGTGTTATACAGTGACAGACCTGTCCCCACCAGTACTTTACCCCAGTGTTAGACAGTGACAGACCTGTCCCCACCAGTACTGTACTCCAGTGTTTTACAGTGACAGACCTGCCCCACCAGTACTGTACCGCAGTGGTATACAGTGACAGACCTGTCCCCACCAGTACTGTTCCCCAGTGTTATACAGTGACAGACCTGTCCCCACCAGTACTGTACCCCAGTGTTCTTCAGTGACAGACCTGTCCCCACCAGTACTGTACCCCAGTGTTATACAGTGACAGACCTGTCCCCACCAGTACTGTACCCCAGTGTTACACAGTGACAGACCTGTCCCCACCAGGACTGTACCCCAGTGTTATACAGTGACAGATCTCTCCCCACCAGTACTGTCCCCCAGTGTTATACAGTGACAGACCTGTCCCCACCAGTACTGTAACCCAGTGTTATACAGTGACAGACCTGTCCCCACCAGTACTGTACCCCAGTGTTATACAGTGACATACCTGTCCCCACCAGTACTGTACCCCAGTGTTATACAGTGACAGACCTGTCCCCACCAGCACCGTACCCCAGTGTTATATAGAGACAGACCTGTCCCCACCACTACTGTACACAAGTGTTATACAGTGACAGACCTGTACCCACCAGTACTGTACCCCAGTGTTATAAAGTGACAGACCTGTCCCCACCAGTACTGTACCCCAGTGTTACACAGTGACAGACCTGTCCGCACCAGGACTGTACCCCAGTGTTATACAGTGACAGACCTGTCCCCACCAGTACTGTACCCCAGTGTTATACAGTGACAGACATGTCCCCACCAGTACTGTACCCCAGCGTTATACAGTGACAGACCTGTCCTCACCATTACTGTACCCCAGTGTTATACAGTAACGGACCTGTCCCCACCGGTACTGCACTCCAGTGTTTTACAGTGACAGACCTGTCCCCACCAGTCCTGTACCCCAGTGTTTTACAATGACAGACCTGTCCCCACCAGTACTGTACCCAGTGTTTACAGTGACAGCCCCCCCCCCCAGTACTGGACCCCAGTGTTATACAGTGACAGACCTGTCCCCACCAGTACTGTACCCCAGTGTTATACAGTGACAGACCTGTCCCCACCAGTACTGTACCCCAGCGTTATACAGTGACAGACCTGTCCCCACCAGTACTGTACACCAGTGTTATACAGTGACAGACCTGTCCCCACCAGTACAGTACCCCAGTGTTATACAGTGACAGACCTGTCCCCAGCAGTACTGTACCCCAGTGTGATAGTGACAGACCTGTCCTCACCAGTACTGTCCCCCAGTGTTATACAGTGACAGACCAGTCCCCACCAGTACTGTACCCCAGTGTGATAGTGACAGACCTGTCCCCACCAGTACTTTACCCCAGTGTTAGACAGTGACAGACCTGTCCCCACCAGTACTGTACTCCAGTGTTTTACAGTGACAGACCTGCCCCACCAGTACTGTACCGCAGTGGTATACAGTGACAGACCTGTCCCCACCAGTACTGTTCCAAAGTATTATACAGTGACAGACCTGTCCCCACCAGTACTGTACCCCAGTGTTCTTCAGTGACAGACCTGTCCCCACCAGTACTGTACCCCAGTGTTACACAGTGACAGACCTGTCCCCACCAGTACTGTACCCCAGTGTTCTTCAGTGACAGACCTGTCCCCACCAGTAATGTACCCCAGTGTTATACAGTGACAGACCTGTCCCCACCAGTAATGTACCCCAGTGTTGCACAGTGACAGACCTGTCCCCACCAGGACTGTACCCCAGTGTTCTACAGTGACAGACCTGTCCTCACCAGTACTGTACCATAGCGTTATACAGTGACAGACCTGCCCCACCAGTACTGTACCACAGTGTTATACAGTGACAGACCTCTCCCCACCAGTACTGTCCCCCAGTGTTATACAGTGACAGACCTGTCCCCACCAGTACTGTACCCCAGTGTTATAGAGTAACAGACCTGTCCCCACCAGTACTGTACCCCAGTGTTACACAGTGACAGACCTGTCCCCACCAGTACTGTACCCCAGTGTTATACAGTGACAGACCTGTCCCCACCAGTCCTGTACCCCAGTGTTCTACAGTGACAGACCTGTCCCCACCAGCACTGTACCCCAGCGTTACACAGTGACAGACCTGCCCCACCAGTACTGTACCACAGTGTTATACAGTGACAGACCTCTCCCCACCAGTACTGTCCCCCAGTGTTATACAGTGACAGACCTGTCCCCACCAGTACTGTAACCCAGTGTTCTACAGTGACAGACCTGTCCCCACCAGTACTGTACCCCAGTGTTATACAGTGACAGACCTGTCCCCACCAGCACTGTACCCCAGTGTTATATAGAGACAGACCTGTCCCCACCACTACTGTACACAAGTGTTATACAGTGACAGACCTGTACCCACCAGTGCTGTACCCCAGTGTTACACAGTGACAGACCTGTCCCCACCGGTACTTTACCCCAGTGTTATACAGTGACAGACCTGTAACCACCAGTACTGTACCCCAGTGTTATACAGTGACATACGTGACCCCATCAGTACTGTACCCCAGTGTTATACAATGACAGACTTGTCCCCACCAGTACTGTACGCCAGTGTTATACAGTGACCGACCTGTCCCCACCAGTACTGTACCACAGTGTTATACAGTGACAGACCTGTCCCCACCATTACTGTACCCCAGTGTTATACAGTGACAGACCTGTCCCCACCAGTACTGTATCCCAGTGTTATAGAGTGACAGACCTGTCCCCACCAGTACTGTACTCCAGTGTTTTACAGTGACAGACCTGTTCCCACCAGTACTGTACCCCAGTGCTTTCCAGTGACAGACCTGCCCCACCAGTACTGTACCGCAGTGGTATACAGTGACAGACCTCTCCCCACCAGTACTGTTCCCCAGTGTTATACAGTGACAGACCTGTCCCCACCAGTACTGTACCCCAGTGTTATACAGTGACAAACCTGTCCCCACCAGTACTGTACTCCAGTGTTATACAGTGACAGACCTGTCCCCACCAGTACTGTACCCCAGTGTTATACAGTAACAGACCTGTCCCCACCAGTACTGTACCCCAGTGTTACACAGTGACAGACCTGTCCCCACCAGTACTGTACTCCAGTGTTTTACAGTGACAGACCTGCCCCACCAGTACTGTACTCCAGTGTTATACAGTGACAGACCTGTCCCCACCAGTACTGTACCCCAGTGTTATACAGTGACAGACCTGTCCCCACCAGTACTGTACCCCAGTGTTACACAGTGACAGACCTGTCCCCACCAGGACTGCACCCCAGTGTTGTACAGTGACAGACCTGTCCCCACCAGTACTGTACCCCAGTGTTCCACAGTGACATTTCTGTCCTCACCAGTACTGTACCCCAGCGTTATACAGTGACAGACCTGCCCCACCAGTACTGTACCACAGTGTTATACAGTGACAGACCTCTCCCCACCAGTACTGTCCCCCAGTGTTATACAGTGACAGACCTGTCCCCACCAGTACTGTAACCCAGTGTTACACAGTGACAGACCTGTCCCCACCAGTACTGTACCCCAGTGTTATAGAGTGACATACCTGTCCCCACCAGTACTGTACCCCAGTGTTATACAGTGACAGACCTGTCCCCACCAGCACTGTACCCCAGTGTTATATAGAGACAGACCTGTCCCCACCACTACTGCACACAAGTGTTATACAGTGACAGACCTGTACCCACCAGTACTGTACCCCAGTGTTAGAAAGTGACAGACCTGTCCCCACCAGTACTGTACCCCAGTGTTACACAGTGACAGACCTGTCCCCACCGGTACTTTACCCCAGTGTTATACAGTGACAGACCTGTCCCCACCAGTCCTGTACCCCAGTGTTTTACAGTGACAGACCTGCCCCACCAGTAATGTACCGCAGTGGTATACAGTGACAGACCTGTCCCCACCAGTACTGTACCCCAGTGTTATACAGTGACAAACCTGTCCCCACCAGTACTGTCCCCCAGTACTACACAGTGACAGACCTGTCCCCACCAGTACTGTACTCCAGTGTTACACAGTGACAGACCTGTCCCCACCAGTACTGTACCCCAGTGTTATACAGTGACAGACCTGTCCCCACCAGTACTGTACCCAGTGTTTACAGTGACAGCCCCCCCCCCCCCCCAGTACTGGACCCCAGTGTTATACAGTGACAGACCTGTCCCCACCAGTACTGTACCCCAGTGTTATACAGTGACAGACCTGCACCCACCAGTACTGTACCCCAGCGTTATACAGTGACAGACCTGTCCCCACCAGTACTGTACACCAGTGTTATACAGTGACAGACCTGTCCCCACCAGTACAGTACCCCAGTGTTATACAGTGACAGACCTGTCCCCAGCAGTACTGTACCCCAGTGTGATAGTGACAGACCTGTCCTCACCAGTACTGTCCCCCAGTGTTATACAGTGACAGACCAGTCCCCACTAGTACTTTACCCCAGTGTTAGACAGTGACAGACCTGTCCCCACCAGTACTGTATCCCAGTGTTATACAGTGACAGACCTGTCCCCACCAGTCCTGTACCCCAGTGTTTTACAGTGACAGACCTGCCCCACCAGTAATGTACCGCAGTGGTATACAGTGACAGAACTGTCCCCACCAGTACTGTACCCCAGTGTGATAGTGACAGACCTGTCCCCACCAGTACTTTACCCCAGTGTTAGACAGTGACAGACCTGTCCCCACCAGTACTGTACTCCAGTGTTTTACAGTGACAGACCTGCCCCACCAGTACTGTACCGCAGTGGTATACAGTGACAGACCTGTCCCCACCAGTACTGTTCCAAAGTATTATACAGTGACAGACCTGTCCCCACCAGTACTGTACCCCAGTGTTCTTCAGTGACAGACCTGTCCCCACCAGTAATGTACCCCAGTGTTATACAGTGACAGACCTGTCCCCACCAGTACAGTACCCCAGTGTTGCACAGTGACAGACCTGTCCCCACCAGGACTGTACCCAAGTGTTCTACAGTGACAGACCTGTCCTCACCAGTACTGTACCCCAGCGTTATACAGTGACAGACCTGCCCCACCAGTACTGTACCACAGTGTTATACAGTGACAGACCTCTCCCCACCAGTACTGTCCCCCAGTGTTATACAGTGACAGACCTGTCCCCACCAGTACTGTACCCCAGTGTTATAGAGTAACAGACCTGTCCCCACCAGTACTGTACCCAAGTGTTACACAGTGACAGACCTGTCCCCACCAGTACGTACCCCAGTGTTCTACAGTGACAGACCTGTCCCCACCAGCACTGTACCCCAGCGTTACACAGTGACAGACCTGCCCCACCAGTACTGTACCACAGTGTTATACAGTGACAGACCTGTCCCCACCAGTACTGTACACCAGTGTTATACAGTGACAGACCTGTCCCTACCAGTCCTGTACCCCAGTGTTATACAGTGACAGACCTGTCCCCACCAGTACTGTACCCCAGTGTGATAGTGACAGACCTGTCCTCACCAGTACTGTACCCCACTGTTATACAGTGACAGACCTGTCCCCACCAGTACTTTACCCCAGTGTTAGACAGTGACAGACCTGTCCCCACCAGTACTGTATCCCAGTGTTATACAGTGACAGACCTGTCCCCACCAGTACTGTACCCCAGTGTGATAGTGACAGACCTGTCCTCACCAGTACTGTACCCCAGTGTTATACAGTGACAGACCTGTCCCCACCAGTACTTTACCCCAGTGTTAGACAGTGACAGACCTGTCCCCACCAGTACTGTACTCCAGTGTTTTACAGTGACAGACCTGCCCCACCAGTACTGTACCGCAGTGGTATACAGTGACAGACCTGTCCCCACCAGTACTGTTCCCCAGTATTATACAGTGACAGACCTGTCCCCACCAGTACTGTACCCCAGTGTTCTTCAGTGACAGACCTGTCCCCACCAGTACTGTACCCCAGTGTTATACAGTGACAGACCTGTCCCCACCAGTACTGTACCCCAGTGTTACACAGTGACAGACCTGTCCCCACCAGGACTGTACCCCAGTGTTCTACAGTGACAGACCTGTCCTCACCAGTACTGTACCCCAGCGTTATACAGTGACAGACCTGCCCCACCAGTACTGTACCACAGTGTTATACAGTGACAGACCTCTCCCCACCAGTACTGTCCCCCAGTGTTATACAGTGACAGACCTGTCCCCACCAGTACTGTAACCCAGTGTTATACAGTGACAGACCTGTCCCCACCAGTATTGTACCCCAGTGTTATACAGTGACATACCTGTCCCCACCAGTACTGTACCCCAGTGTTATATAGAGACAGACCTGTCCCCACCACTACTGTACACAAGTGTTATACAGTGACAGACCTGTACCCACCAGTACTGTACCCCAGTGTTATAAAGTGGCAGACCTGTCCCCACCAGTACTGTACCCCAGTGATACACAGTGACAGACCTGTCCCCACCGGTACTTTACCCCAGTGTTATACAGTGACAGACTTGTCCCCACCAGTACTGTACGCCAGTGTTATACAGTGACCGACCTGTCCCCACCAGTACTGTACCACAGTGTTATACAGTGACAGACCTGTCCCCACCATTACTGTACCCCAGTGTTATACAGTGACAGACCTGTCCCCACCAGTACTGTATCCCAGTGTTATAGAGTGACAGACCTGTCCCCACCAGTACTGTACTCCAGTGTTTTACAGTGACAGACCTGTTCCCACCAGTACTGTACCCCAGTGCTTTCCAGTGACAGACCTGCCCCACCAGTACTGTACCGCAGTGGTATACAGTGACAGACCTCTCCCCACCAGTACTGTTCCCCAGTGTTATACAGTGACAGACCTGTCCCCACCAGTACTGTACCCCAGTGTTATACAGTGACAAACCTGTCCCCACCAGTACTGTACTCCAGTGTTATACAGTGACAGACCTGTCCCCACCAGTACTGTACCCCAGTGTTATACAGTAACAGACCTGTCCCCACCAGTACTGTACCCCAGTGTTACACAGTGACAGACCTGTCCCCACCAGTACTGTACTCCAGTGTTTTACAGTGACAGACCTGCCCCACCAGTACTGTACTCCAGTGTTATACAGTGACAGACCTGTCCCCACCAGTACTGTACCCCAGTGTTATACAGTGACAGACCTGTCCCCACCAGTACTGTACCCCAGTGTTACACAGTGACAGACCTGTCCCCACCAGGACTGCACCCCAGTGTTGTACAGTGACAGACCTGTCCCCACCAGTACTGTACCCCAGTGTTCCACAGTGACATTTCTGTCCTCACCAGTACTGTACCCCAGCGTTATACAGTGACAGACCTGCCCCACCAGTACTGTACCACAGTGTTATACAGTGACAGACCTCTCCCCACCAGTACTGTCCCCCAGTGTTATACAGTGACAGACCTGTCCCCACCAGTACTGTAACCCAGTGTTATACAGTGACAGACCTGTCCCCACCAGTATTGTACCCCAGTGTTATACAGTGACAGACCTGTCCCCACCAGCACTGTACCCCAGTGTTATATAGAGACAGACCTGTCCCCACCACTACTGCACACAAGTGTTATACAGTGACAGACCTGTACCCACCAGTACTGTACCCCAGTGTTAGAAAGTGACAGACCTGTCCCCACCAGTACTGTACCCCAGTGTTACACAGTGACAGACCTGTCCCCACCGGTACTTTACCCCAGTGTTATACAGTGACAGACCTGTCCCCACCAGTCCTGTACCCCAGTGTTTTACAGTGACAGACCTGCCCCACCAGTAATGTACCGCAGTGGTATACAGTGACAGACCTGTCCCCACCAGTACTGTACCCCAGTGTTATACAGTGACAAACCTGTCCCCACCAGTACTGTCCCCCAGTACTACACAGTGACAGACCTGTCCCCACCAGTACTGTACTCCAGTGTTACACAGTGACAGACCTGTCCCCACCAGTACTGTACCCCAGTGTTATACAGTGACAGACCTGTCCCCACCAGTACTGTACCCAGTGTTTACAGTGACAGCCCCCCCCCCCCCAGTACTGGACCCCAGTGTTATACAGTGACAGACCTGTCCCCACCAGTACTGTACCCCAGTGTTATACAGTGACAGACCTGCACCCACCAGTACTGTACCCCAGCGTTATACAGTGACAGACCTGTCCCCACCAGTACTGTACACCAGTGTTATACAGTGACAGACCTGTCCCCACCAGTACAGTACCCCAGTGTTATACAGTGACAGACCTGTCCCCAGCAGTACTGTACCCCAGTGTGATAGTGACAGACCTGTCCTCACCAGTACTGTCCCCCAGTGTTATACAGTGACAGACCAGTCCCCACTAGTACTTTACCCCAGTGTTAGACAGTGACAGACCTGTCCCCACCAGTACTGTATCCCAGTGTTATACAGTGACAGACCTGTCCCCACCAGTCCTGTACCCCAGTGTTTTACAGTGACAGACCTGCCCCACCAGTAATGTACCGCAGTGGTATACAGTGACAGAACTGTCCCCACCAGTACTGTACCCCAGTGTGATAGTGACAGACCTGTCCCCACCAGTACTTTACCCCAGTGTTAGACAGTGACAGACCTGTCCCCACCAGTACTGTACTCCAGTGTTTTACAGTGACAGACCTGCCCCACCAGTACTGTACCGCAGTGGTATACAGTGACAGACCTGTCCCCACCAGTACTGTTCCAAAGTATTATACAGTGACAGACCTGTCCCCACCAGTACTGTACCCCAGTGTTCTTCAGTGACAGACCTGTCCCCACCAGTAATGTACCCCAGTGTTATACAGTGACAGACCTGTCCCCACCAGTACTGTACCCCAGTGTTGCACAGTGACAGACCTGTCCCCACCAGGACTGTACCCAAGTGTTCTACAGTGACAGACCTGTCCTCACCAGTACTGTACCCCAGCGTTATACAGTGACAGACCTGCCCCACCAGTACTGTACCACAGTGTTATACAGTGACAGACCTCTCCCCACCAGTACTGTCCCCCAGTGTTATACAGTGACAGACCTGTCCCCACCAGTACTGTACCCCAGTGTTATAGAGTAACAGACCTGTCCCCACCAGTACTGTACCCAAGTGTTACACAGTGACAGACCTGTCCCCACCAGTACGTACCCCAGTGTTCTACAGTGACAGACCTGTCCCCACCAGCACTGTACCCCAGCGTTACACAGTGACAGACCTGCCCCACCAGTACTGTACCACAGTGTTATACAGTGACAGACCTGTCCCCACCAGTACTGTACACCAGTGTTATACAGTGACAGACCTGTCCCTACCAGTCCTGTACCCCAGTGTTATACAGTGACAGACCTGTCCCCACCAGTACTGTACCCCAGTGTGATAGTGACAGACCTGTCCTCACCAGTACTGTACCCCACTGTTATACAGTGACAGACCTGTCCCCACCAGTACTTTACCCCAGTGTTAGACAGTGACAGACCTGTCCCCACCAGTACTGTATCCCAGTGTTATACAGTGACAGACCTGTCCCCACCAGTACTGTACCCCAGTGTGATAGTGACAGACCTGTCCTCACCAGTACTGTACCCCAGTGTTATACAGTGACAGACCTGTCCCCACCAGTACTTTACCCCAGTGTTAGACAGTGACAGACCTGTCCCCACCAGTACTGTACTCCAGTGTTTTACAGTGACAGACCTGCCCCACCAGTACTGTACCGCAGTGGTATACAGTGACAGACCTGTCCCCACCAGTACTGTTCCCCAGTATTATACAGTGACAGACCTGTCCCCACCAGTACTGTACCCCAGTGTTCTTCAGTGACAGACCTGTCCCCACCAGTACTGTACCCCAGTGTTATACAGTGACAGACCTGTCCCCACCAGTACTGTACCCCAGTGTTACACAGTGACAGACCTGTCCCCACCAGGACTGTACCCCAGTGTTCTACAGTGACAGACCTGTCCTCACCAGTACTGTACCCCAGCGTTATACAGTGACAGACCTGCCCCACCAGTACTGTACCACAGTGTTATACAGTGACAGACCTCTCCCCACCAGTACTGTCCCCCAGTGTTATACAGTGACAGACCTGTCCCCACCAGTACTGTAACCCAGTGTTATACAGTGACAGACCTGTCCCCACCAGTATTGTACCCCAGTGTTATACAGTGACATACCTGTCCCCACCAGTACTGTACCCCAGTGTTATATAGAGACAGACCTGTCCCCACCACTACTGTACACAAGTGTTATACAGTGACAGACCTGTACCCACCAGTACTGTACCCCAGTGTTATAAAGTGGCAGACCTGTCCCCACCAGTACTGTACCCCAGTGATACACAGTGACAGACCTGTCCCCACCGGTACTTTACCCCAGTGTTATACAGTGACAGACCTGTAACCACCAGTACTGTACCCCAGTGTTATACAGTGACATACGTGACCCCATCAGTACTGTACCCCAGTGTTATACAATGACAGACTTGTCCCCACCAGTACTGTACGCCAGTGTTATACAGTGACAGACCTGTCCCCACCAGTACTGTACCACAGTGTTATACAGTGACAGACCTGTCCCCACCATTACTGTACCCCAGTGTTATACAGTGACAGACCTGTCCCCACCAGTACTGTATCCCAGTGTTATACAGTGACAGACCTGTCCCCACCAGTACTGTACCACAGTGTGATAGTGACAGACCTGTCCTCACCAGTACTGTACCCCAGTGTTATACAGTGACAGACCTGTCCCCACCAGTACTTTACCCCAGTGTTAGACAGTGACAGACCTGTCCCCACCAGTACTGTACTCCAGTGTTTTACAGTGACAGACCTGCCCCACCAGTACTGTACCGCAGTGGTATACAGTGACAGACCTGTCCCCACCAGTACTGTTCCCCAGTGTTATACAGTGACAGACCTGTCCCCACCAGTACTGTACCCCAGTGTTCTTCAGTGACAGACCTGTCCCCACCAGTACTGTACCCCAGTGTTATACAGTGACAGACCTGTCCCCACCAGTACTGTACCCCAGTGTTACACAGTGACAGACCTGTCCCCACCAGGACTGTACCCCAGTGTTATACAGTGACAGATCTCTCCCCACCAGTACTGTCCCCCAGTGTTATACAGTGACAGACCTGTCCCCACCAGTACTGTAACCCAGTGTTATACAGTGACAGACCTGTCCCCACCAGTACTGTACCCCAGTGTTATACAGTGACATACCTGTCCCCACCAGTACTGTACCCCAGTGTTATACAGTGACAGACCTGTCCCCACCAGCACCGTACCCCAGTGTTATATAGAGACAGACCTGTCCCCACCACTACTGTACACAAGTGTTATACAGTGACAGACCTGTACCCACCAGTACTGTACCCCAGTGTTATAAAGTGACAGACCTGTCCCCACCAGTACTGTACCCCAGTGTTACACAGTGACAGACCTGTCCCCACCAGGACTGTACCCCAGTGTTATACAGTGACAGACCTGTCCCCACCAGTACTGTATCCCAGTGTTATACAGTGACAGACATGTCCCCACCAGTACTGTACCCCAGCGTTATACAGTGACAGACCTGTCCTCACCATTACTGTACCCCAGTGTTATACAGTAACGGACCTGTCCCCACCGGTACTGCACTCCAGTGTTTTACAGTGACAGACCTGTCCCCACCAGTCCTGTACCCCAGTGTTTTACAATGACAGACCTGTCCCCACCAGTACTGTACCCAGTGTTTACAGTGACAGCCCCCCCCCCCCAGTACTGGACCCCAGTGTTATACAGTGACAGACCTGTCCCCACCAGTACTGTACACCAGTGTTATACAGTGACAGACCTGTCCCCACCAGTACTGTACACCAGTGTTATACAGTGACAGACCTGTCCCCACCAGTACAGTACCCCAGTGTTATACAGTGACAGACCTGTCCCCAGCAGTACTGTACCCCAGTGTGATAGTGACAGACCTGTCCTCACCAGTACTGTCCCCCAGTGTTATACAGTGACAGACCAGTCCCCACCAGTACTGTACCCCAGTGTGATAGTGACAGACCTGTCCCCACCAGTACTTTACCCCAGTGTTAGACAGTGACAGACCTGTCCCCACCAGTACTGTACTCCAGTGTTTTACAGTGACAGACCTGCCCCACCAGTACTGTACCGCAGTGGTATACAGTGACAGACCTGTCCCCACCAGTACTGTTCCAAAGTATTATACAGTGACAGACCTGTCCCCACCAGTACTGTACCCCAGTGTTCTTCAGTGACAGACCTGTCCCCACCAGTACTGTACCCCAGTGTTACACAGTGACAGACCTGTCCCCACCAGTACTGTACCCCAGTGTTCTTCAGTGACAGACCTGTCCCCACCAGTAATGTACCCCAGTGTTATACAGTGACAGACCTGTCCCCACCAGTAATGTACCCCAGTGTTGCACAGTGACAGACCTGTCCCCACCAGGACTGTACCCCAGTGTTCTACAGTGACAGACCTGTCCTCACCAGTACTGTACCCCAGCGTTATACAGTGACAGACCTGCCCCACCAGTACTGTACCACAGTGTTATACAGTGACAGACCTCTCCCCACCAGTACTGTCCCCCAGTGTTATACAGTGACAGACCTGTCCCCACCAGTACTGTACCCCAGTGTTATAGAGTAACAGACCTGTCCCCACCAGTACTGTACCCCAGTGTTACACAGTGACAGACCTGTCCCCACCAGTACTGTACCCCAGTGTTATACAGTGACAGACCTGTCCCCACCAGTCCTGTACCCCAGTGTTCTACAGTGACAGACCTGTCCCCACCAGCACTGTACCCCAGCGTTACACAGTGACAGACCTGCCCCACCAGTACTGTACCACAGTGTTATACAGTGACAGACCTCTCCCCACCAGTACTGTCCCCCAGTGTTATACAGTGACAGACCTGTCCCCACCAGTACTGTAACCCAGTGTTCTACAGTGACAGACCTGTCCCCACCAGTACTGTACCCCAGTGTTATACAGTGACAGACCTGTCCCCACCAGCACTGTACCCCAGTGTTATATAGAGACAGACCTGTCCCCACCACTACTGTACACAAGTGTTATACAGTGACAGACCTGTACCCACCAGTGCTGTACCCCAGTGTTATAAAGTGACAGACCTGTCCCCACCAGTACTGTACCCCAGTGTTACACAGTGACAGACCTGTCCCCACCGGTACTTTACCCCAGTGTTATACAGTGACAGACCTGTAACCACCAGTACTGTACCCCAGTGTTATACAGTGACATACGTGACCCCATCAGTACTGTACCCCAGTGTTATACAATGACAGACTTGTCCCCACCAGTACTGTACGCCAGTGTTATACAGTGACAGACCTGTCCCCACCAGTACTGTACCACAGTGTTATACAGTGACAGACCTGTCCCCACCATTACTGTACCCCAGTGTTATACAGTGACAGACCTGTCCCCACCAGTACTGTATCCCAGTGTTATAGAGTGACAGACCTGTCCCCACCAGTACTGTACTCCAGTGTTTTACAGTGACAGACCTGTTCCCACCAGTACTGTACCCCAGTGCTTTCCAGTGACAGACCTGCCCCACCAGTACTGTACCGCAGTGGTATACAGTGACAGACCTCTCCCCACCAGTACTGTTCCCCAGTGTTATACAGTGACAGACCTGTCCCCACCAGTACTGTACCCCAGTGTTATACAGTGACAAACCTGTCCCCACCAGTACTGTACTCCAGTGTTATACAGTGACAGACCTGTCCCCACCAGTACTGTACCCCAGTGTTATACAGTAACAGACCTGTCCCCACCAGTACTGTACCCCAGTGTTACACAGTGACAGACCTGTCCCCACCAGTACTGTACTCCAGTGTTTTACAGTGACAGACCTGCCCCACCAGTACTGTACTCCAGTGTTATACAGTGACAGACCTGTCCCCACCAGTACTGTACCCCAGTGTTATACAGTGACAGACCTGTCCCCACCAGTACTGTACCCCAGTGTTACACAGTGACAGACCTGTCCCCACCAGGACTGCACCCCAGTGTTGTACAGTGACAGACCTGTCCCCACCAGTACTGTACCCCAGTGTTCCACAGTGACATTTCTGTCCTCACCAGTACTGTACCCCAGCGTTATACAGTGACAGACCTGCCCCACCAGTACTGTACCACAGTGTTATGCAGTGACAGACCTCTCCCCACCAGTACTGTCCCCCAGTGTTATACAGTGACAGACCTGTCCCCACCAGTACTGTACCCCAGTGTAATACAGTGACAGACCTGTCCCCACCAGTACTGTACCCCAGCGTTATACAGTGACAGACCTGTCCCCACCAGTACTGTACACCAGTGTTATAGTGACAGACCTGTCCCCACCAGTACAGTACCCCAGTGTTATACAGTGACAGACCTGTCCCCAGCAGTACTGTACCCCAGTGTGATAGTGACAGACCTGTCCTCACCAGTACTGTCCCCCAGTGTTATACAGTGACAGACCAGTCCCCACCAGTACTGTACCCCAGTGTGATAGTGACAGACCTGTCCCCACCAGTACTTTACCCCAGTGTTAGACAGTGACAGACCTGTCCCCACCAGTACTGTACTCCAGTGTTTTACAGTGACAGACCTGCCCCACCAGTACTGTACCGCAGTGGTATACAGTGACAGACCTGTCCCCACCAGTACTGTTCCAAAGTATTATACAGTGACAGACCTGTCCCCACCAGTACTGTACCCCAGTGTTCTTCAGTGACAGACCTGTCCCCACCAGTACTGTACCCCAGTGTTACACAGTGACAGACCTGTCCCCACCAGTACTGTACCCCAGTGTTCTTCAGTGACAGACCTGTCCCCACCAGTAATGTACCCCAGTGTTATACAGTGACAGACCTGTCCCCACCAGTAATGTACCCCAGTGTTGCACAGTGACAGACCTGTCCCCACCAGGACTGTACCCCAGTGTTCTACAGTGACAGACCTGTCCTCACCAGTACTGTACCCCAGCGTTATACAGTGACAGACCTGCCCCACCAGTACTGTACCACAGTGTTATACAGTGACAGACCTCTCCCCACCAGTACTGTCCCCCAGTGTTATACAGTGACAGACCTGTCCCCACCAGGACTGTACCCCTGTGTTATAGAGTAACAGACCTGTCCCCACCAGTACTGTACCCCAGTGTTACACAGTGACAGACCTGTCCCCACCAGTACTGTACCCCAGTGTTATACAGTGACAGACCTGTCCCCACCAGTCCTGTACCCCAGTGTTCTACAGTGACAGACCTGTCCCCACCAGCACTGTACCCCAGCGTTACACAGTGACAGACCTGCCCCACCAGTACTGTCCCACAGTGTTATACAGTGACAGACCTCTCCCCACCAGTACTGTCCCCCAGTGTTATACAGTGACAGACCTGTCCCCACCAGTACTGTAACCCAGTGTTCTACAGTGACAGACCTGTCCCCACCAGTACTGTACCCCAGTGTTATACAGTGACAGACCTGTCCCCACCAGCACTGTACCCCAGTGTTATATAGAGACAGACCTGTCCCCACCACTACTGTACACAAGTGTTATACAGTGACAGACCTGTACCCACCAGTGCTGTACCCCAGTGTTATAAAGTGACAGACCTGTCCCCACCAGTACTGTACCCCAGTGTTACACAGTGACAGACCTGTCCCCACCGGTACTTTACCCCAGTGTTATACAGTGACAGACCTGTAACCACCAGTACTGTACCCCAGTGTTATACAGTGACATACGTGACCCCATCAGTACTGTACCCCAGTGTTATACAATGACAGACTTGTCCCCACCAGTACTGTACGCCAGTGTTATACAGTGACAGACCTGTCCCCACCAGTACTGTACCACAGTGTTATACAGTGACAGACCTGTCCCCACCATTACTGTACCCCAGTGTTATACAGTGACAGACCTGTCCCCACCAGTACTGTATCCCAGTGTTATAGAGTGACAGACCTGTCCCCACCAGTACTGTACTCCAGTGTTTTACAGTGACAGACCTGTTCCCACCAGTACTGTACCCCAGTGCTTTCCAGTGACAGACCTGCCCCACCAGTACTGTACCGCAGTGGTATACAGTGACAGACCTCTCCCCACCAGTACTGTTCCCCAGTGTTATACAGTGACAGACCTGTCCCCACCAGTACTGTACCCCAGTGTTATACAGTGACAAACCTGTCCCCACCAGTACTGTACTCCAGTGTTATACAGTGACAGACCTGTCCCCACCAGTACTGTACCCCAGTGTTATACAGTAACAGACCTGTCCCCACCAGTACTGTACCCCAGTGTTACACAGTGACAGACCTGTCCCCACCAGTACTGTACTCCAGTGTTTTACAGTGACAGACCTGCCCCACCAGTACTGTACTCCAGTGTTATACAGTGACAGACCTGTCCCCACCAGTACTGTACCCCAGTGTTATACAGTGACAGACCTGTCCCCACCAGTACTGTACCCCAGTGTTACACAGTGACAGACCTGTCCCCACCAGGACTGCACCCCAGTGTTGTACAGTGACAGACCTGTCCCCACCAGTACTGTACCCCAGTGTTCCACAGTGACATTTCTGTCCTCACCAGTACTGTACCCCAGCGTTATACAGTGACAGACCTGCCCCACCAGTACTGTACCACAGTGTTATACAGTGACAGACCTCTCCCCACCAGTACTGTCCCCCAGTGTTATACAGTGACAGACCTGTCCCCACCAGCACTGTACCCCAGTGTTATATAGAGACAGACCTGTCCCCACCACTACTGCACACAAGTGTTATACAGTGACAGACCTGTACCCACCAGTACTGTACCCCAGTGTTAGAAAGTGACAGACCTGTCCCCACCAGTACTGTACCCCAGTGTTACACAGTGACAGACCTGTCCCCACCGGTACTTTACCCCAGTGTTATACAGTGACAGACCTGTCCCCACCAGTCCTGTACCCCAGTGTTTTACAGTGACAGACCTGCCCCACCAGTAATGTACCGCAGTGGTATACAGTGACAGACCTGTCCCCACCAGTACTGTACCCCAGTGTTATACAGTGACAAACCTGTCCCCACCAGTACTGTCCCCCAGTACTACACAGTGACAGACCTGTCCCCACCAGTACTGTACTCCAGTGTTATACAGTGACAGACCTGTCCCCACCAATACTGTACCCCAGTGTGACACAGTGACAGACCTGTCCTCAACAGTACTGTACCCCAGTGTTGTACAGTGACAGACCTGTACCCACGAGTCCTGTACCCCAGTGTTATGCAGTAACAGACCTGTCCCCACCGGGACTGTACCCCAGTGTAAGACAGTGACAGACCTGTCACCACCAGTACTGTATCCCAGTGTTATACAGTGACAGACATGTCCCCACCAGTACTGTACCCCAGCGTTATACAGTGACAGACCTGTCCTCACCATTACTGTACCCCAGTGTTATACAGTAACGGACCTGTCCCCACCGGTACTGCACTCCAGTGTTTTACAGTGACAGACCTGTCCCCACCAGTCCTGTACCCCAGTGTTTTACAATGACAGACCTGTCCCGACCAGTACTGTACACCAGTGTAATAAAGTGACAGACCTCTCCCCACGAATACTGTACCCCAGTGTTATACAGTGACAGACCTGTCCCCACCAGTACTGTACCACAGTGTTATACAGTGACAGACCTGTCCCCACCATTACTGTATCCCAGTGTTATACAGTGACAGACCTGTCCCCACCAGTACTGTATCCCAGTGTTATACAGTGACAGACCTGTCCCCACCAGTACTGTACCCCAGTGTTAAACAGTGACAGACCTGTCCCCACCAGTACTGTACTCCAGTGTTTTACAGTGACAGACCTGTCCCCACCAGTACTGTACCCCAGTGTTATACAGTGACAGACCTGTCCCCACCAGTACTGTACCCCAGTGCTTTACAGTGACAGACCTGCCCCACCAGTACTGTACCGCAGTGGTATACAGTGACAGACCTCTCCCCACCAGTACTGTTCCCCAGTGTTATACAGTGACAGACCTGTCCCCACCAGTACTGTACCCCAGTGTTATACAGTGACAAACCTGTCCCCACCAGTACTGTACTCCAGTGTTTTGCAGTGACAGACCTGTCCCCACCAGTACTGTACCCCAGTGTTATAGAGTAACAGACCTGTCCCCACCAGTACTGTACCCCAGTGTTGCACAGTGACAGACCTGTCCCCACCAGTACTGTACCCCAGTGTTCTACAGTGACAGACCTGTCCTCACCAGTACTGTACCCCAGCGTTACACAGTGACAGACCTGCCCCACCAGTACTGTACCACAGTGTTATACAGTGACAGACCTCTCCCCACCAGTACTGTCCCCCAGTGTTATACAGTGACAGACCTGTCCCCACCAGTACTGTAACCCAGTGTTATACAGTGACAGACCTGTCCCCACCAGTACTGTACCCCAGTGTTATTCAGTGACATACCTGTCCCCACCAGTACTGTACCCCAGTGTTTTTCAGTGACAGACCTGTCCCCACCAGCACTGTACCCCAGTGTTATATAGAGACAGACCTGTCCCCACCACGACTGTACACCAGTGTTATACAGTGACAGACCTGCACCACCAGTACTGTAACCCAGTGTTATACAGTGACAGACCTGACCCACCAGTACTGTACCGCAGTGGTATACAGTGACAGACCTGTCCCCACCAGTACTGTACCCCAGTGTTATACAGTGACAGACCTGTCCCCACCAGTACTGTACCCCAGTGTTATACAGTGACAGACCTGTCCCCACCAGTACTGTACCCCAGTGTTATACAGTGACATACCTGTCCCCACCAGTACTGTACCCCAGTGTTATACAGTGACATACCTGTCCCCACTAGTACTGTACCCCAGTGTTATACAGTGACAGACCTGTCCCCACCAGCACTGTACCCCAGTGTTACAGAGACAGACCTGTCCCCACCAGTACTGTACCCCCGTGTTATACAGTGACAGACCTGTACCCACCAGTACTGTACCCCAGTGTTTTCCAGTGACAGACCTGTCCCCACCAGTACTGTACCCCAGTGTTACACAGTGACAGACCTGTCCCCACCGGTACTTTACCCCAGTGTTATACAGTGACAGACCTCTCCCCATCAGTACTGTCCCCCAGTGTTATACTGTGACAGACCTGTCCCCACCAGTACTGTAACCCAGTGTTATACAGTGACAGACCTGTCCCCACCAGTACTGTACCCCAGTGTTATACAGTGACAGACCTGTCCCCACCACTACTGTAACCCAGTGTTATACAGTGACAGACCTGTCCCCACCAGTACTGTACCCCAGTGTTATACAGTGACAGACCTGTCCCCACCACTACTGTACACCAGTGTTATACAGTGACAGACCTGTACCCACCAGTACTGTACCCCAGTGTTATACAGTGACAGACCTGTCCCCACCGGTACTGTACTCCAGCGTTATACAGTGACAGACCTGCACCACCAGTACTGTAACCCAGTGTTATACAGTGACAGACCTGCCCCACCAGTACTGTACCGCAGTGGTATACAGTGACAGACCTGTCCCCACCAGTACTGTACCCCAGTGTTATACAGTGACAGACCTGTCCCCACCAGTACTGTACCCCAGCGTTATACAGTGACAGACCTGTCCTCAGCATTACTGTACCCGTGTTATACAGTGACAGACCTGTGCCCACCAGTACTGTACCCCAGTGTTATACAGTGACATACCTGTCCCCACCAGTACTGTACTCCAGTGTTATGCAGTGACAGACCTGTCCTCACCAGAACTGTAACCCAGTGTTATACAGTGACAGACCACTCCCCCACCCCCCCCAGTACTGTACCCCAGGGTTATACAGTGACATACCTGTCCCCACCAGTACTGTACCCCAGTGTTATACAGTGACATACCTGTCCCCACCAGCACTGTACCCCAGTGTTATACAGTGACAGACATGTCCCCACCAGTACTGTACCCCAGTGTTATACAGTGACATACCTGTCCCCACCAGTACTGTACTCCAGTGTTATACAGTGACATACCTGTCCCCACCAGTACTGTACCCCAGTGTTATACAGTGACAGACCTGTCCCCACCAGCACTGTACCCCAGTATTATATAGACAGACCTGTCCCCACCAGTACTGTACCCCCGTGTTATGCAGTGACAGACCTGTCCCCACCAGCACTGTACCCCCGTGTTATGCAGTGACAGACCTGTCCCCACCAGCACTGTACCCCAGTGTTATATAGAGACAGACCTGTCCCCACCACTACTGTACACCAGTGTTATGCAGTGACAGACCTGTACCCACCAGTACTGTACCCCCGTGTTATGCAGTGACAGACCTGTCCCCACCAGCACTGTACCCCAGTGTTATATAGAGACAGACCTGTCCCCACCACTACTGTACACCAGTGTTATGCAGTGACAGACCTGTACCCACCAGTACTGTACCCCAGTGTTATACAGTGACAGACCTGTCGCCACCGGTTCTTTACCCCAGTGTTATACAGTGACAGACCTGTAACCACCAGTACTGTACCCCAGTGTTATACAGTGACAGACCTGTCCCCATCAGTACTGTACCCCAGTGTTATACAGTGACAGACCTGTCCTCACCAGTACTGTACCCCAGCGTTATACAGTGACAGACCTGTCCCCACCAGTACTGTACTCCAGCGTTATACAGTGACAGGCCTGCACCACCAGTACTGTAACCCAGTGTTATACAGTGACAGACCTGACCCACCAGTACTGTACCGCAGTGGTATACAGTGACAGACCTGTCCCCACCAGTACTGTACCCCAGTGTTATACAGTGACAGACCTGTCCCCACCAGTACTGTACCCCAGTGTTATCCAGTGACAGACCTGTCCCCACCAGTACTGTACCCCAGTGTTATACAGTGACATACCTGTCCCCACCAGTACTGTACCCCAGTGTTATACAGTGACATACCTTTCCCCACTAGTACTGTACCCCAGTGTTATACAGTGACAGACCTGTCCCCACCAGCACTGTACCCCAGTGTTACAGAGACAGACCTGTCCCCACCAGTACTGTACCCCCGTGTTATACAGTGATAGACCTGTACCCACCAGTACTGTACCCCAGTGTTTTCCAGTGACAGACCTGTCCCCACCAGTACTGTACCCCAGTGTTACACAGTGACAGACCTGTCCCCACCGGTACTTTACCCCAGTGTTATACAGTGACAGACCTCTCCCCACCAGTACTGTCCCCCAGTGTTATACAGTGACAGACCTGTCCCCACCAGTACTGTAACCCAGTGTTATACAGTGACAGACCTGTCCCCACCAGTACTGTACCCCAGTGTTATACAGTGACAGACCTGTCCCCACCACTACTGTACACCAGTGTTATACAGTGACAGACCTGTAACCACCAGTACTGTACCCCAGTGTTATATAGAGACAGACCTGTCCCCACCACTACTGTACACCAGTGTTATGCAGTGACAGACCTGTACCCACCAGTACTGTACCCCCGTGTTATGCAGTGACAGACCTGTCCCCACCAGCACTGTACCCCAGTGTTATATAGAGACAGACCTGTCCCCACCACTACTGTACACCAGTGTTATGCAGTGACAGACCTGTACCCACCAGTACTGTACCCCAGTGTTATACAGTGACAGACCTGTCCCCACCGGTTCTTTACCCCAGTGTTATACAGTGACATACCTGTCCCCACCAGTACTGTACTCCAGTGTTATACAGTGACATACCTGTCCCCACCAGTACTGTACCCCAGTGTTATACAGTGACAGACCTGTCCCCACCAGCACTGTACCCCAGTATTATATAGACAGACCTGTCCCCACCAGTACTGTACCCCCGTGTTATGCAGTGACAGACCTGTCCCCACCAGCACTGTACCCCCGTGTTATGCAGTGACAGACCTGTCCCCACCAGCACTGTACCCCAGTGTTATATAGAGACAGACCTGTCCCCACCACTACTGTACACCAGTGTTATGCAGTGACAGACCTGTACCCACCAGTACTGTACCCCCGTGTTATGCAGTGACAGACCTGTCCCCACCAGCACTGTACCCCAGTGTTATATAGAGACAGACCTGTCCCCACCACTACTGTACACCAGTGTTATGCAGTGACAGACCTGTACCCACCAGTACTGTACCCCAGTGTTATACAGTGACAGACCTGTCCCCACCGGTTCTTTACCCCAGTGTTATACAGTGACAGACCTGTAACCACCAGTACTGTACCCCAGTGTTATACAGTGACAGACCTGTCCCCATCAGTACTGTACCCCAGTGTTATACAGTGACAGACCTGTCCCCACCAGTAATGTCTCCCAGTGTTATCCAGTGACAGACCTCTCCCCACCAGTACTGTACCCCAGTGTTATACAGTGACAGACCTGTCCCCACCAGTACTGTATCCCAGTGTTAAACAGTGACAGACCTGTCCCCACCAGTACTGTATCCCAGTGTTATGCAGTGAATGACCTGTCCCCACCAGTACTGTACCCCAGTGTTATACAGTGACAGACATGTCCCCACCAGTACTGTACCCCAGTGTTATACAGTGACAGACCCGTCCCCACCAGTACTGTACCCCAGTGTTATACAGTGACATACCTGTCCCCACCAGTACTGTACCCCAGTGTTATACAGTGACAGACCTGTCCCCACCAGCACTGTACCCCAGTGTTACAGAGACAGACCTGTCCCCACCAGTGCTGTACCCCCGTGTTATACAGTGACAGACCTGTACCCACCAGTACTGTACCCCAGTGTTTTCCAGTGACAGACCTGTCCCCACCAGTACTGTACCCCAGTGTTACACAGTGACAGACCTGTCCCCACCGGTACTTTACCCCAGTGTTATACAGTGACAGACCTCTCCCCACCAGTACTGTCCCCCAGTGTTATACAGTGACAGACCTGTCCCCACCACTACTGTACACCAGTGTTATACAGTGACAGACCTGTAACCACCAGTACTGTACCCCAGTGTTATACAGTGACAGACGTGACCACATCAGTACTGTACCCCAGTGTTATACAATGACAGACTTGTCCCCACCAGTACTGTACGCCAGTGTTATACAGTGACAGACCTGTCCCCACCAGTACTGTACCACAGTGTTATAGAGTGACAGACCTGTCCCAACCAGTACTGTACGCCAGTATTATACAGTAATCACACCGTCACACTGAAAATACTGTCCACAGTTCCCGTCTCCCGATCACACCGTCACACTGACAATACTGTCCACAGTTCCCGTCTCTATATCACACCGTCACACTGACAATACTGTCCACAGCTCCGGTCTCCGTATCACACCGTCACACTGACAATACTGTCCACAGTTCCCGTCTCCATATCACACCGTCACACTGACAATACTGTCCACAGTTCCGATCTCTATATCACACCGTCACACTGACAATACTGTCCACAGTTCCGATCTCCGTATCACACCGTCACACTGACAATACTGTCCACAGTTCCGATCTCTATATCACACCGTCACACTGACAATACTGTCCACAGTTCCGATCTCCGTATCACACCGTCACACTGACAATACTGTCCACTGTTCCGGTCTCCATATCACACCGTCACACTGACAATACTGTCCACAGTTCCGATCTCCGTATCACACCGTCACACTGACAATACTGTCCACAGTTCCGATCTCCGTATCACACCGTCACACTGACAATACTGTCCACAGTTCCGATCTCCCAATCACACCGTCACACTGACAATACTGTCCACAGTTCCCGTCTCTATATCACACCGTCACACTGACAATACTGTCCACAGTTCCGATCTCCCTATCACACCGTCACACTGACAATACTGTCCACAGTTCCGATCTCCGTATCACACCGTCACACTGACAATACTGTCCACAGTTCCCGTCTCTATATCACACCGTCACACTGACAATACTGTCCACAGTTCCGATCTCCCTATCACACCGTCACACTGACAATACTGTCCACAGTTCCGATCTCCGTATCACACCGTCACACTGACAATACTGTCCACAGTTCCGATCTCCCAATCACACCGTCACACTGACAATACTGTCCACAGTTCCGATCTCCGTATCACACCGTCACACTGACAATACTGTCCACAGTTCCCGTCTCTATATCACACCGTCACACTGACAACACTGTCCACAGTTCCGATCTCTATATCACACCGTCACACTGACAATACTGTCCACAGTTCCGATCTCTTTCTCACACCGTCACACTGACAATACTGTCCACAGTTCCGATCTCCCTATCACACCGTCACACTGACAATACTGTCCACAGTTCCGATCTCCCTATCACACCGTCACACTGACAATACTGTCCACAGTTCCGATCTCTATATCACACCGTCACACTGACAACACTGTCCACAGTTCCGATCTCTATATCACACCGTCACACTGACAATACTGTCCACAGTTCCGATCTCTTTCTCACACGGTCACACTGACAATACTGTCCACAGTTCCGATCTCCCTATCACACCGTCACACTGACAATACTGTCCACAGTTCCGATCTCCATATCACACCGTCACACTGACAATACTGTCCACAGTTCCCGTCTCCATATCACACCGTCACACTGACAATACTGTCCACAGTTCCGGTCTCCATATCACACCGTCACACTGACAATACTGTCCACAGTTCCGATCTCCATATCACACCGTCAAACTGACAATACTGTCCACAGTTCTGATCTCCGTATCACACCGTCACACTGACAATACTGTCCACAGTTCCGATCTCCGTATCACACCGTCACACTGACAATACTGTCCACAGTTCCCGTCTCTATATCACACCGTCACACTGACAATACTGTCCACAGTTCCGGTCTATATATCACACCGTCACACTGACAATACTGTCCACAGTTCCCGTCTCCATATCACACCGTCACACTGACAATACTGTCCACAGTTCCGGTCTCCATATCACACCGTCACACTGACAATACTGTCCACAGTTCCCGTCTCCATATCACACCGTCACACTGACAATACTGTCCACAGTTCCGGTCTCCATATCACACCGTCACACTGACAATACTGTCCACAGTTCCGATCTCCATATCACACCGTCACACTGACAATACTGTCCACAGTTCCGATCTCCGTATCACACCGTCACACTGACAATACTGTCCACAGTTCCCGTCTCTATATCACACCGTCACACTGACAATACTGTCCACAGTTCCGGTCTATATATCACACCGTCACACTGACAATACTGTCCACAGTTCCGATCTCTATATCACACCGTCACACTGACAATACTGTCCACAGTTCCCGTCTCTATATCACACCGTCACACTGACAATACTGTCCACAGTTCCGATCTCCCTATCACACCGTCACACTGACAATACTGTCCACAGTTCCGATCTCCGTATCACACCGTCACACTGACAATACTGTCCACAGTTCCCGTCTCTATATCACACCGTCACACTGACAATACTGTCCACAGTTCCGATCTCCCTATCACACCGTCACACTGACAATACTGTCCACAGTTCCGATCTCCGTATCACACCGTCACACTGACAATACTGTCCACAGTTCCGATCTCCCAATCACACCGTCACACTGACAATACTGTCCACAGTTCCGATCTCCGTATCACACCGTCACACTGACAATACTGTCCACAGTTCCCGTCTCTATATCACACCGTCACACTGACAACACTGTCCACAGTTCCGATCTCTATATCACACCGTCACACTGACAATACTGTCCACAGTTCCGATCTCTTTCTCACACCGTCACACTGACAATACTGTCCACAGTTCCGATCTCCCTATCACACCGTCACACTGACAATACTGTCCACAGTTCCGATCTCCCTATCACACCGTCACACTGACAATACTGTCCACAGTTCCGATCTCTATATCACACCGTCACACTGACAACACTGTCCACAGTTCCGATCTCTATATCACACCGTCACACTGACAATACTGTCCACAGTTCCGATCTCTTTCTCACACGGTCACACTGACAATACTGTCCACAGTTCCGATCTCCCTATCACACCGTCACACTGACAATACTGTCCACAGTTCCGATCTCCATATCACACCGTCACACTGACAATACTGTCCACAGTTCCCGTCTCCATATCACACCGTCACACTGACAATACTGTCCACAGTTCCGGTCTCCATATCACACCGTCACACTGACAATACTGTCCACAGTTCCGATCTCCATATCACACCGTCAAACTGACAATACTGTCCACAGTTCTGATCTCCGTATCACACCGTCACACTGACAATACTGTCCACAGTTCCGATCTCCGTATCACACCGTCACACTGACAATACTGTCCACAGTTCCCGTCTCTATATCACACCGTCACACTGACAATACTGTCCACAGTTCCGGTCTATATATCACACCGTCACACTGACAATACTGTCCACAGTTCCCGTCTCCATATCACACCGTCACACTGACAATACTGTCCACAGTTCCGGTCTCCATATCACACCGTCACACTGACAATACTGTCCACAGTTCCCGTCTCCATATCACACCGTCACACTGACAATACTGTCCACAGTTCCGGTCTCCATATCACACCGTCACACTGACAATACTGTCCACAGTTCCGATCTCCATATCACACCGTCACACTGACA
Source organism: Heterodontus francisci (assembly GCF_036365525.1). Lineage (NCBI taxonomy): Eukaryota > Metazoa > Chordata > Chondrichthyes > Heterodontiformes > Heterodontidae > Heterodontus > Heterodontus francisci. The sequence continues at coordinate 29,194 of NW_027141250.1, forward strand.
ATACTGTCCACAGTTCCGATCTCCGTATCACACCGTCACACTGACAATACTGTCCACAGTTCCCGTCTCTATATCACACCGTCACACTGACAATACTGTCCACAGTTCCGGTCTATATATCACACCGTCACACTGACAATACTGTCCACAGTTCCGATCTCTATATCACACCGTCACACTGACAATACTGTCCACAGTTCCCGTCTCTATATCACACCGTCACACTGACAATACTGTCCACAGTTCCGATCTCTATATCACACCGTCACACTGACAATACTGTCCACAGTTCCCGTCTCCCGAATTCACCGTCACACTGACAATACTGTCCACAGTTCCCGTCTCCCGATCACACCGTCACACTGACAATACTGTCCACAGTTCCGATCTCTATATCACACCGTCACACTGACAATACTGTCCACAGTTCCGATCTCTATATCACACCGTCACACTGACAATACTGTCCACAGTTCCGATCTCTATATCACACCGTCACACTGACAATACTGTCCACAGTTCCCGTCTCCCGATCACACCGTCACACTGACAATACTGTCCACAGTTCCCGTCTCCCGATCACACCGTCACACTGACAATACTGTCCACAGTTCCCGTCTCCCGATCACACCGTCACACTGACAATACTGTCCACAGTTCCGATCTCTATATCACACCGTCACACTGACAATACTGTCCACAGTTCCCGTCTCCCGATCACACCGTCACACTGACAATACTGTCCACAGTTCCCGTCTCCCGATCACACCGTCACACTGACAATACTGTCCACAGTTCCCGTCTCCCGATCACACCGTCACACTGACAATACTGTCCACAGTTCCCGTCTCCCGATCACACCGTCACACTGACAATACTGTCCACAGTTCCCGTCTCCCGATCACACCGTCACACTGACAATACTGTCCACAGTTCCCGTCTCCATATCACACCGTCACACTGACAATACTGTCCACAGTTCCCGTCTCTATATCACACCGTCACACTGACAATACTGTCCACAGTTCCCGTCTCCCGATCACACCGTCACACTGACAATACTGTCCACAGTTCCGATCTCTATATCACACCGTCACACTGACAATACTGTCCACAGTTCCCGTCTCTATATCACACCATCACACTGACAATACTGTCCACAGTTCCGATCTCTATATCACACCGTCACACTGACAATACTGTCCACAGTTCCCGTCTCTATATCACACCATCACACTGACAATACTGTCCACAGTTCCCGTCTCCATATCACACCGTCACACTGACAATACTGTCCACAGTTCCGATCTCCATATCACACCGTCACACTGACAATACTGTCCACAGTTCCGATCTCTATATCACACCGTCACACTGACAATACTGTCCACAGTTCCGATCTCCATATCACACCGTCACACTGACAATACCGTCCACAGTTCCGATCTCCATATCACACCGTCACACTGACAATACTGTCCACAGTTCCGATCTCTATATCACACCTTCACACTGACAATACTGTCCACAGTTCCGATCTCTATATCACACCTTCACACTGACAATACTGTCCACAGTTCCGATCTCTATATCACACCGTCACACTGACAATACTGTCCACAGTTCCGATCTCTATATCACACCTTCACACTGACAATACTGTCCACAGTTCCGATCTCTATATCACACCGTCACACTGACAATACTGTCCACAGTTCCCGTCTCTATATCACACCGTCGCACTGACAATACTGTCCACAGTTCCGATCTCTATATCACACCGTCACACTGACAATACTGTCCACAGTTCCCGTCTCCATATCACACCGTCACACTGACAATACTGTCCACAGTTCCGATCTCCGTATCACACCGTCACACTGACAATACTGTCCACAGTTCCGGTCTCTATATCACACCGTCACACTGACAATACTGTCCACAGTTCCCGTCTCTATATCACACCGTCACACTGACAATACTGTCCACAGTTCCGATCTCCATATCACACCGTCACACTGACAATACTGTCCACAGTTCCGATCTCCATATCACACCGTCACACTGACAATACTGTCCACAGTTCCGATCTCCATATCACACCGTCACACTGACAATACTGTCCACAGTTCCCGTCTCCATATCACACCGTCACACTGACAATACTGTCCACAGTTCCCGTCTCCATATCACACCGTCACACTGACAATACTGTCCACAGTTCCCGTCTCCATATCACACTGTCACACTGACAACACTGTCCACAGTTCCGATCTCCATATCACACCGTCACACTGACAATACTGTCCACAGTTCCGATCTCCGTATCACACCGTCACACTGACAATACTGTCCACAGTTCCCGTCTCTATATCACACCGTCACACTGACAATACTGTCCACAGTTCCGGTCTCTATATCACACCGTCACACTGACAATACTGTCCACAGTTCCGATCTCCATATCACACCGTCACACTGACAATACTGTCCACAGTTCCGATCTCCATATCACACCGTCACACTGACAATACTGTCCACAGTTCCCGTCTCCATATCACACCGTCACACTGACAATACTGTCCACAGTTCCCGTCTCCATATCACACCGTCACACTGACAATACTGTCCACAGTTCCGATCTCTATATCACACCGTCACACTGACAATACTGTCCACAGTTCCGATCTCTATATCACACCGTCACACTGACAATACTGTCCACAGTTCCCGTCTCCATATCACACTGTCACACTGACAACACTGTCCACAGTTCCGATCTCCATATCACACCGTCACACTGACAATACTGTCCACAGTTCCGATCTCCGTATCACACCGTCACACTGACAATACTGTCCACAGTTCCCGTCTCTATATCACACCGTCACACTGACAATACTGTCCACAGTTCCGGTCTCTATATCACACCGTCACACTGACAATACTGTCCACAGTTCCGGTCTCTATATCACACCGTCACACTGACAATACTGTCCACAGTTCCGGTCTCTATATCACACCGTCACACTGACAATACTGTCCACAGTTCCGGTCTCTATATCACACCGTCACACTGACAATACTGTCCACAGTTCCGGTCTCTATATCACACCGTCACACTGACAATACTGTCCACAGTTCCGATCTCCATATCACACCGTCACACTGACAATACTGTCCACAGTTCCGGTCTCTATATCACACCGTCACACTGACAATACTGTCCACAGTTCCGGTCTCTATATCACACCGTCACACTGACAATACTGTCCACAGTTCCGGTCTCTATATCACACCGTCACACTGACAATACTGTCCACAGTTCCCGTCTCTGGCTGGTCCAGTTCAGTTTCTGGTCAATGGTAACCCCCAGGATGTTGATAGTGGGGGATTCAGTGATGGTGATGCCATTGACTGTCAAGGGGAGATCTCTTGTTGGAGATGTTCATTGCCTGGCACTTGTGTGGCGCAAATGTTACTTGCCACTTATCAGCCCAAGCCTGGATATTGTCCAAGTCTTGCTGCATTTCTACACGGACTTCTTCAGTATCTGAGGAGTCACGAATGGTGCTGAACATTGTGCAATCATCAGTGAACATCCCCACTTCTGACCTTACGATTGAAGGTAGGTCATTGATGAAGCAGCTGAAGATGGTTGGGCCTCGGACACTACTCTGAGGAACTCCTGCAGCGATGTCCTGGAGCTTAGATGATTGACCTCCAACAACCACAACCATCTTCCTTTGTGCTAGGTATGACTCCAGCCAGCAGAGGGTTTTCCCCCGATTCCCATTGACCTCAGTTTTGTTAGGGCTCCTTGATGCCATACTCGGTCAAACACTGCCTTGATGTCAAGGGCAGTCACTCTCACCTCACCTCTTGCATTCAGCTCTTTTGTCCATGTTTGAACTAAGGCTGTAATGAGGTCAGGAGCTGAGTGGCCCTGGCGGAACCCAAACTGAGCGTCACTGAGCAGGTTGTTGCTAAGCAAGTGCTGCTTGATGGCACTGTTGATGACACCTTCCATCACTTTACTGATGATTGAGAGTAGGCTGATGGGGCGGTAATCGGCCGGGTTGGACTTGTCCTGCTTTTTGTGTACAGGACATACCTGGGCAATTTTCCACATTGCAGGGTCGATGCCAGTGTTGTAGCTGTACTGGAACAGCTTGGCTAGGGGCGCGGCAAGTTCTGGAGCACAGGTCTTCAGTACTATTGCCGGAATGTTGTCAGGGCCCATAGCTTTTGCAGTATCCAGTGTCTTCAGTCGTTTCTTGATATCACGTGGAGTGAATCGAATTGGCTGAAGTCTGACATCTGTGATGCTGGGGACTTCAGGAGGAGGCTGAGATGGATCATCAACTCGGCACTTCTGGCTGAAGATTGTTGCAAATGCTTCAGCCTTATCTTTCGCACTGATGTGCTGGGCTCCCCCATCATTGAGGACGGGGATATTTGTGGAGCCACCTCCTCCAGTTAGTTGTTTAATTGTCCACCACCATTCACGACTGGATGTGGCAGGACTGCAGAGCTTAGATCTGATCCGTTGGTTATGGGATTGCTTAGCTCTGTCTATCGCATGCTGCTTACGCAGTTTGGCACGCAGATAGTCCTGTGTTGTAGCTTCATCAGGTTGACACCTCGTTTTGAGGTATGCCTGCTGCTGCTCCTGGCATGCCCTCCTGCACTCTTCATTGAACCTGGGTTGGTCTCCTGTCTTGATGGTAATGGTAGAGTGGGGGATATGCCGGGCCATGAGGTTACAGATTGTGGTTGAGTACAATTCTGCTGCTGCTGATGGCCCACAGCGCCTCATGGATGCCCAGTTTTGCATTGCTAGATCTGTTCGAAATCTATCCCATTTAGCACGGTGATAGTGCCACACAACACGATGGATGGTATCCTCGATGTGAAGGCGGGACTTCGTCTCCACAAGGACTGTGTGGTGGTCACTCCTACCAGTACTGTCATGGACAGAAGCATCTGCGGCAGGCTACCACTCAGAGAAAACAGGCAGGAGGCCATTTAGCCCACTGTGCCTGTGCCGGGTTTTTGAAAGTTTGATTCAATGAATCTCACTTCCCCCCCCCCACCCTGCTCTATCTTAACATTCCTGTAAATTTCTCCCCTTCCAGTATTTCTCCAATTCCCCCTTTTGAAAGTTACGATTGAATCTGCTTCCACCGCCCTTTCAGGCAGCGCGTTTCAGATCACAACAACTCACTGCGTCAAAAAAACATTCTCCTCCTGACTCCCCAAAGCCTGTCCACCATCTGCAAGGCACAAGTCAGGAGTGTGATGGAATACTCTCCACTAGTCTGGATGGGTGCAGCTCCAACAACACTCAAGAAGCTCGACACCATCCAGGACAAAGCAGCCCGCTTGATTGGCACCCCATCTACAAACATTCACTCCCTCCACCACCGACGCTCAGTGGCAGCAGTGTGTACCATCTACAAGATGCACTGCAGCAATGCACCAAAGCTCCTTCGACAGCACCTTCCAAACCCACGACCCCTACCACCAGGAAGGACCAGGGCAGCAGATACATGGGAACACCACCACCTGCAAGTTCCCCTCCAAGTCACACACCCTCCTGACTTGGAACTATATCGGCCGTTCCTTCACTGTCACTGGGTCAAAATCCTGGAACTCCCTGCCAAACAGCACTGTGGGTGTACCTACCCCACACGGGTTGCAGCGGTTCAAGAAGGCAGCTCATCACCACCTTCTCAAGGGCAATTAGGGAAGGGCCTGGCCAGCGACGCCCACGTCCCATGAATGAATATAAAAAAGGTGAATAGTATCGATGTATTTAAGGGGGAAGCTGGATAAACACACGAGGGAGAGAGGGATAGAAGGATATGGTGATGGGGGGGGGAGGTTGATGAAGTAGGGGGTGGGAGGAGGCTCGTGTGGAGTAGCAACACCAGCACAGAGCAGATGGGCCGAATGGCCTGTCTCTCTGCTGTACAGTCAATATAAGTCTCTGTGTTTGTTTTTTTTTAATGTCTCTCTCGCTCTCTGTCTCAGCCCTGAGGTTCAAGCTCCGTACTCAACAGAGCAGGAGAAAGAGCATCTGTTTGACCTGTATCAGTATTTGCACAGCAGGATTCACAGCTCAGTGCGGCCCCTGAAACTCATCTACCACGTGGCAGAGAAAGAGACTCTCTTAGCCTGGGTAAGTCGAACCCCCTACCCCCCTCCCCAACCCCCCCCACCCCGGCGTTCCCCATCCAGTCCCCTTTTGGAGTCCCAGAAATGCCGCAAACGCGGGTTAGCGGCGATGGTTAGTGCAGGCGTGGATAACCAGGAGGACTCCTCCCACGTTCCGCGTGGTGCTGGCGCGTGTTTCGCCCCCGACCCAGCCTTTGGTCTTCTCGCGGCGAGGGAAACCTCGGTCGAGGATGTGCTGCTCAGCTTTGCCGCAGAACACCTAACCCCCCCGGAATCGCTTTCTTACGCAGGCGGGTTGCCCCTGGTCTCGCTGCGCCTGGGCTTGAGAGGGGGGGGGGCCGGGTCCTGCCCCCCGCCTTGCCGTGCAGACGAGGAAGAGCTGGCTCAGATGTGATGCCCCCTGCAGTCGAGCAGCTCACCGCCGGGGCTGGTTATTTGAGGAGTTGGGGGGGTGGGGCGGATGCGGTCGGCCGTCGATGTGTTGATTTGTTGGACTCAGCCTTGTGTTTCTCTCTCTCTCTCTCTCTTTTCTGTCTGCCCTCCCGTCAGGTGACCAGCAAGTTTGAGCTGTACACCTGCTTCAGTCCCTTGGTGACCAAGGCAGCCGCCATCAACATCATCACCAAGCTACTGCGCTGGATCAAGAAAGAGGAGGACCAGCTCTTCATCCGCCAGCCCCCCAAGTACTCGACCACTCCGAACCCTGCCCGCGGTTCCAAGGGGGGTAAGGCTGACCGGCTGGACGGTGCTGACAATGGCTTTCTGTCGCTGCTCTAGTGAGTGCCCGCCTGCCGTGTGGAGGGAGGGAGCAGCGTGCGTGACGTCGCCAGGAGTCATGCCGGCCTGGGCCCCGCTGGGTGGCAGTGCGATGGAGAGCGCCTTGCTTGACAGCTCTTGCTATCACCGTGCCTGCCCACCCTGAGGTGGGTGTTGTGCCCGGCTGTCTCTGTGGGTGCCCAGTCTTCGACCTGCCAGTTGGATGCCCCTGGCCTCGATTTCCCTCCTCCGTGAGCCCTGCGTGATTTCGGCCAGCTCCGTCTTGCCAGTCCCGGTGCGCTATCGTGCTGCGCCAGCGAGGAACCAGGTCCCTTCGTCTTGCTGCCCCGTGAGCCGGCTGCAGACCAGGTTAACCCAGCTTCACAAAACTGACGCCCCCCCCCCCCCCCCCCACCCTGGCCGGGCCTGCGCCGCCCACACCCCTCTGCAAAGCCGAGCACAGCAGCAATCCCACGTCCGTCCCAGCCCTGGGGCAGGGATGGAAAACCGGCTTGGCTGAGTCCAGCTCTCGGCTACTTCCAAACTCTTGTGTCCGCCCTCGCCTGTCTGCAGCGCTACCGGGTGATGGGAGGGGAGCGCGGGGGGAGGTGACCGTTGCCTGCCACAGCGGCGAGGGCATGCGAGGATGGGTATCACCTGCACATTAGTACCTGGTCCCATGTGCCCACCCCCCAACAATCGTACAGAGAGGGCGTTTGACACTCGGGCGGGGGGGGCCCCCACCTGGTGGCAGAGGAACTTTGATGTTTCAAACACTCCTCCCTGTCTGCTCGTCTCGGCCAGGGGCTTGGATAGTCATGTAATATATAAATATATATAAAACCGATTAAAAAGAAACCTTTGGACTGTTTGTAAAGGAATTTCTGGGAGACTTTGTGAAATAAATTCTGTGTTGGTTGCGGAGCAGTTTCCCTCGAGCCATTTTGAATATTATCTTGACCCCCCCCCTCTTTGCCGCCGCCTCCAGACTCCTACGATCGGGGGCTGAGCTGCTCGTTCCACCGGGCCAAACCGCAGGCGCTCCCAGGACCATCCCGGCCTGGACTGGGCTCGCTGGCGATTTTGGTGGGGGAGGAGGGGAGGTGCCCTAATTGGCCGCGGCACCAACCGAACCGTGTGTCCCCGTCTGCCTCCTCTGGGAACCTCCTGCCTCCACGTCGCGCGATATCTCCGTTCCTTCACGTCTAGACGAGGTGTGAATGCCAGGGTCGTAAAACGGCTGCCGTCCGAGAGCAGGCCCCCCCCCCCTGCCCTTTCGTGTGCTTCAAACCTGTCTCGTAACTTCTCCCAGTTCAGGTCACGGACCTGAAATGTGAACTGTTTTCCCCTCTCCGCAGACGCTGCCAGACCTGCTGAGCATTTCCAGCATTTTCTGTTTTTTATTTCGGGTTTCCAGAATCCACGGTATTTTGCTTTTGTTTTCGAAGATTAAGGGGGTGATCTAAATCGAGGGGTTTAAGGTGATTAAAGGAGTCGAACAGGTCGATAGAGAAACTATTTCCTGTGGTGGGGGGAGAGTCCAGAACAAGGGGGGCAGAACCTTAAAATCCGAGCCAGGCCGTTCAGGAGGTGATGTGAGGAAGCACTTCTTCACACAAAGGGGAGTGGAAATCTGGAACACTCTCTTTCACCCCCCCCCAGAAAGCTTTCGAGGCCGGGGGTCAATTGGAAATTTCAAACCTGAGATTGATAGATTTTAGTTGGGTGAGGGGGTTAAGGGTTAGGGAACCAAGGCGGGGAAATGGAGTTTAAAATATAGATCAACCACGGTCTGGTTGAATTGCGGAACAGGCTGGAGGGGCTGAATGGCCTCCTCCTGTTGTTACAACTGAGCTGGGAGGAGTGCACTGTTTATTCTGGTCATAATATATATTAAAATTTTCCCATTTACTGACAGTCGATGGTAGGCGGTTTTCCCCAGAATAAAACACACTAACCAGGTGTCTTTAATGAAAAACAAAATTATCAGTTTATTAAAAAAAACAAGTCTTAACCAGTAATGACGTAACGCATAAACGCACAGATTGAAACTTTAAAGTACCCTTTTTACCTTAGCCCCTCACACTCTCATATACACCAGTTAACTTGGAAAAATAAAAGGGATTTTTGTTTAGAGCTCTGTTACAGACAAGAAAAATGCTTGGGCTGGCTACGTGCTCAGTCTTGAAGAAAACAGCAGATGAGATATGTTGTATCCTGAAAGTGGGATACATTCTGACCTCTGCGTACACGTAGACGGGTCACTGGGATCCTTTAGAATAGTTCTTTCCAGGCGGCGCTGAGAATTAATTTAGCAGGCTTTTCTACAAAGACAGGAGACAAGATGAGTTGATACAGTGGACTTCTCAGGGTCTTTTAGAGAGGTGCTGGAAAGCTGAGCTGGGTTGTGCTCTTCTCTCTTTCTGCAGGCTTTTTACAGAGATAGAACAGGCTGGGCCGAACTGGGGTTCCGTCCTTCAGTTCTACTTTTTTCAAACTCCGACCAATTCAAAGGTGAAGCTCGCAACCGAAAAATCCACCCTCTGACCTGTCACTTCTCCGCACACGTCTTCCCCCAGTTACCAGGGTTTCTGTTCTATTTTTAACTTGTCGCGTGACAGCCAGTAAATGATGTTGCCACACGAGGCAGAAACGCACGCAGTTACCACGCCTACCGGAGTAACGGACAGGGACACCCGCGGCTAAGCGCGGCTGACTTCCGCTGTCACTATCTCGTGGTCTGCCGATTCAGTTTGGTTCCTCTTTCCATCGCTGCCAGTCCCCCGCCCCGATACCGGCCTTCCATTTATTGTTGGCAGGTTTATAATCCAGACACTGCTGTCACGGGTGTCCTTAGCACGTGCATCAGACAGCTTGAGCAACTGGGGGACTTTCCGGTCACTCTTCCTTATGCCGGAACGCTCTCAGCCGCGCCTTCCTTCCTCCTCCTCCTCCTCCCGCCTTGAAAGCGATGCCCCCTCGTGTCCTCCGGTTTGGAAACCTGTACATGCATTGTATATCCCCAGATGAGAGAATGAGGCAGTCGCGGAGAGAGAGTGAGCTTCTGTTTGGGCCTGTGCCTTGGGCATACCCCTTGATCCTTTCTTCTAGACCCCTGAAGATGGCAGAAACCATTTGGGTTCACAGTGTTGTTCATGCAGTCAAACGTGCCAACGGTGTTTCGCAGGAACGTAAATCAAACAGACTTTGAAACTGAGCTACATGAGGTGATCTTCAGACAGGTCGGTTTTTAGGGAGGAGAGGGAGAGGGCCGGGGAGGGAATTCCAGAGCTTAGGAGCCCCAGGCAGCTGAAGGCACGGCCGCCAATGGTGGAGCGATGGGAATCGGGGGATGGTCAAGAGGCCGGAATTGAGGGAGGGCAGAGATCTCTGAGGGTTGTCGGGGCTGGAGGAGGTTACAGAGATAGGGAGGGTTGTCGGGGCTGGAGGAGGTTACAGAGAGAGGGAGGGTTGTCGGGGCTGGAGGAGGTTACAGAGATAGGGAGGGTTGTAGGGGCCGGAGGAGGTTACAGAGATAGGGAGGGTTGTCGGGGCTGGAGGAGGTTACAGAGATAGGGAGGGTTGTCGGGGCTGGAGGAGGTTACAGAGATAGGGAGGATTGTAGGGGCTGGAGGAGGTTACAGAGATGGGGAAGGGAGGAGGCCAGGAAGGGATCTGAAGACGAGGGTGAGAATTTCAGTGATCGGGACCCGCTGCTGGTACAAACGGAGGGTGACAACCCACTGACTGTAGCGGTGAGCGGATGGAAATTGCTGCTACTCAGCCCACCCTAGATGGTGGACTGCACTGTCTGGCTGACGGGGAGAGGGGGAAGGGGGTTGGATGGGGAAGCAGGGATGAGAAAGAGCGATGATGGACAATGCAGTAAATCCCGTCAGTGCAGCAATGACAGAGAGTGTGCATGTTGGAATAGAGACTGATATATTGTGTAGAATATTATGGGCCCCCCCTCTCTCCTTTAAAACGAAGCTGTCGGTCGCCTGTTCAATATCTCCTTACGGGGGCTGGGGATCTAATTTACGTTCCTGTAACACCAGTGGTTGTGATGCATCCCACGTTTGACTCTCCGTCGCTGAAGAACAGGCATCTGGTGAAGGGTCACCGTCCCAGGATGTGTGCAGCACAGTGGGAGGAGGAAGGGTGTAGAGGGGAGGGGAGGGGGGGGGGGGGGGGGGGGCGACGATGAAAGACAGGAATTCTCCACAGCCGTACAGAGCTGCTCATTCTCCTGAGCTGTCACAGCATTGCGGCCAGGTCCTCCCGTCCCATCTCGGTCATGTACTCAAACAGCCGTCCGACAGAAGCTTCAGAGAGTTTCGTCTGTGAAATACAAACCTGAGGAGCCGTCCGCACTGGCACAGATCACAACATCGGCAGCAGAGAGGAGAAAAAAAAGAAGAGAGGGAATGTGTGGAACGAGGTGAGTCCGAATGTGCACGGAACTGGAAGGAGAGGTAGAGCGAGTGTGTCTGTGTGCATGGAGCTAAAAGGAGGGGCGTAGAGGGGAACTGGAAGGAGGTACAGAGGGAGTGGGAAAGTGGTTACAGGAAGACGTTGACCCACCACCCTGCTGTAGACTCATTACCTGCCACGTGCTGAGCAGAACCTCGGCTAGATTCTTTGACGTTTGACGCCAGAGATGGAGGTAGTGCTGTTTGGTCCTGAGTTCGGAGCCTAACCATCACCAATCCTTGCCTGCAACACGAAACAGCAGCTGTTCACGGCCAAGGCAGAGATTATTAAACACTCTGTCCAATAAATACACCCACCCATTGGTCCTGAGCTCGGGTTGCCGGTGTGTAGTTAGCGCTGAATCTGTGGGTAGGAGGAGGCGGAAAACAGAAAGGGTCCAGATACCAGATCACCAGTCCGTGGACTCGGCTGGGAAATATACGCCCCACATGGTGGAATAGCCACCCACCAATCGCCATCCAGGAAAGATGCAGGGAGGATAAACCGGAGAAAGCTGTCACTTCAGGAGATGTCGTCCCTATCTCTGTAACCTCCTCCCGTCCCCACAACCCTCCCTATCTCCGTAACCTCCTCCGGTCCCCACAACCCTCCGAGATCTCTGCCCTCCCCCAATTCCGGCCTCTTGACCATCCCCCGATTCCCATCGCTCCACCATTGGCGGCCGTGCCTTCAGCTGCCTGGGGGCCCTAAGCTCTGGAATTCCCTCCCTAAACCTCTCCGCCTCTCTCTCTCCTACTTCAAGGCGCTCCTTAAAACCGACCTCTTTGACCGAGCTTTTGGTCGCCCGTCCCCGATATCTCCTGATGTGGCTTGGGGGTTAAATTGTGTCTGGTGCCTTGGGGACGTTTTAGCAGGTGAAAGATGCTGTATAAATGCAGGTTTTTGGTCGGTGGCGGTGTGCTTACCATCTGGCTGCTCCACATTCAATGCGTTTGTAAACTCGTGTCGAACTGAAAACGTCATGTCTTTAATGTAAAGAGATCGCAGCTGCCGTGGACCTTGAAAACCACAAACAAAAGTCACAGCGGAGGGAGTTCACCAGCTGTAAGACAGGAGCAGGGCTTTGTATTGTCCCTGTACTAATCTCTCACAGTCGCTCGCTCTGTCCCTCCACTCCCTCTCTCTCCCACCTCCAATCTGTCTGTATCTCTCTCCCTCTGTATCTCTCCCTTCTCCCCTCTCTCTCCTCTCTCACCCCTCTGCTCTCTCCATCTCCCTCTCTCTCCCTCTACCCCTTCTCTCTATCTGTCACTCTCCTAACCCTCAGTATTAGTTTAAAAAAAATAAATAGTGCCGGGGAAATTAATGGGGTTAAAGGCTGACAAATCCCCAGGGCCTGATAATCCACATCCCAGAGTACTAAAGGAAGTGGCCCTGAAAATAGTGGATGAATTGGTGGTCATCTTCCAAAATTCTATAGACTCTGGAGCAATTCCTACAGATTGGAGGATGGCAAATGTAACCCCACTATTTATTAAAAAAAAAAGGAGGGAGAGAAAAAACAGGGAATTACAGACCAGTTAGCCTTACATCAGTCGTGGGGAAAATGTCTATCATACAGGATGTGATAGCAGAACACCTGGAAAGCATAAACGGGATTGGGAAAAGTCAGCATGGGTTTACAAAAGGGACTCATGTTTAATAAAACTGGAGTTTTTTGAGGATGTAACCAGTCGAATAGATAAGGGAGAACCAGTGGATGTGGTGTATTTGGATTTTCAGAAGGATTTTGATAAGGTCCCACAGAAGAGGTTAGTGTGGAAAATTAAAACACGTGGGATTGGGGGTAATATACTGGCGTGGATTGAGAATTGGTTGACAGACAGGAAACAGAGAGTAGGAATAAACGGGTCTTTTTCCGGGTGGCAGGCAGTGACTAGTGGGGTACTGCAGGGATCAGTGCTTGGGGCCCTAGCTATTCACAATATATATTAAAGACTTGGGTGAGGGAACTAAATGTAACATTTCCAAGTTTTCAGACGACACAAAGCTGGGGGGGGGAAAGTGAGCTGTAAGGAGGATGCAAAGAGGATCCAATGTGATTTGGACAAGTTGAGTGAGTGAGCAAATCATAAGATCATAAGAACTAGGAGCGGGAGTAGGCCGTCCGGCCCCTCGAGCTTGCTCTGCCATTCAATAAGATCATGGCTGATCTTTTCGTGGACTCGGATCCACTTACCCTCGCTCTCACCGTATCCCTTAATTCCTTTTATTGTTCAAAAAGATATCTACCTTAGCTTTAAAAACGTTTACTGAAGAAGCGTCAACTACTTCACTGGGCAAGGAATTCCATAGATTAACAACCCTCTGGATGAAGAAGTTCCTTCTTAATTCAGTCCTAAATCTGCTCCCTCTAATCTTGAGGCTATGCCCTCTTGTCCTAGCTTCACCTGCCAGTGGAAACATCCTCTCTACTTGTATCTTATCTATTCCCTTCATAATGTTATATGTTTCTATAAGATCCCCTCCTCATTCTTCTGAATTCCAATGAATATAATCCCAATCTACTCAGTCTCTCCTCATAAGCCAACCCCCTCAACTCCGGAATCAACCTGGTGAACCTCCTCTGCACCCTCTCCAGTGCCAGTACATCCTTTCTCAAGTAAGGAGACCAAAACTGCACACAGTACTCCAGGTGCGGCCTCACCAGTACCTTATACAGCTGCAACATAACCTCTCTGCTTTTAAACTCAATCCCTTCAGCAATGAAGGACAAAATTCCATTTGCCTTCCTAATTACTTGCTGTACCTGCAGACCAACCTTCCGCGATTCATGCACAAGGACACCTAGGTCCCTCTGCGTAGCAGCATGCTGCAACTTTTTACCATTCAAGTAATAATCCTTTTTCCTGTTACTCCTACCGAAATGAATGACTTCACATTTACTAACATTGTATTCCATCTGCCAGACCTTTGCCCACTCACTCAATGTATCTATGTTCCTCTGCAAAGTTTCACAGTCATCTGCACACTTTGCTCTGCCACTCATCTTGGTGTCATCTGCAAACTTTGACACCCTACACGTGGTCCCCAACTCCAAATCATCTCTATAAATTGTAAATAATTGCACTCCCAACACCGATCCCTGAGGCACACCACTAGTGACTGATTGCCAACCAGAATAGCACTCATTTATCCCCACTCTCTGCTTCCTGTTAGTCAACCAATCCTCTATCCATGCTAATATTTTACCCCTAACACCATGCATCCTTATCTTGTGCGGCACCTTGTCGAAGGCCTTTTGGAAATCTAGGTACACCACATCCACTGGGTCCCCATTGTCCACCTTGCTTGTAATGTCATCATAGAATTCCAAAAGATTTGTCAAGCATGACCTGCCCTTCATGAACCCATGCTGCGTCTGCCCAACGGGACAATTTCTATCGAGATGCCCTGCTATTTCTTCCTCGATAATAGACTCAAGCATCTTCCCCACCACAGAGGTTAAGCTAACCGGTCTATAATTCCCCATCTTTTGTCTACCTCCCTTTTTAAACAGTGGCGTCACATCTGCTGTTTTCCAATCTGCTGGGACTACCCCAGAGTCCAGCGAATTTTGGAAAGTTACCGCCAGTGCACCTGCTATTTCTCCCGCCATCTCTTTTAGTACCCTGGGATGCATTCCATCAAGGCCAGGAGACTTATCAATCCTTAGCTCCATTAGCTTGCCCAACACTACCTCTTCCGTAATAATGATTGTTCCCAGGTCCTCACCTACGTTCGTCTCTTTGTCAATTACTGGCATGTTATTAATGTCCTCCACTATGAAGACCGATACAAAATACCTGTTCAATGCCTCGGCCATTTCATCATATCCCATAACTAAATTCCCCTTCTCATCCTCCAAAGGACCAACGTTTACTTTAGCCACTCTTTTTCGTTTGATATATTTATAGAAACTTTTGCTATCTGTCTTTATATTCTGTGCTAGTTTTTTCTCATGTTCTATCTTACTTTTCTTTATTGCTCTTTTTGTAGCTTTCTGTTGACCTTTAAAGTTTTCCCAATCTTCTAGTTTCATGCTGCTTTTGGCCACCTTGTATGCCTTCTCTTTCAATTTGATAGCCTCCCTTATTTCCTTAGACACCCATGGCAGATTACCCCTTTTCTTCCAGTCCTTCCTTTTCACTGGAATATACTTTTGCTGAGCACTTTGAAAAATTGCTTTGAAAGTCCTCCACTGCTCGTCAACTGTCCCACCGGAAAATCTTTGTTTCCAGTCCACTTTAGCCAAGTCCTCCCTCATTCTATTGTAGTCCCTCTTGTTCAAGCACAGGACCCTGGTATTGGATTTTAACTTCACACTCTCCATCTGTATTCTAAATTCAACCATCCTGTGATCACAGGACTCCTTCCAAGAGGATCCCTAACCATGAGGTCATTAATTATTCCTGTCTCATTACACAGTACTAGATCTAGGATAGCTTGATGCATGGCAGATGCAGTTTAACGTGGATAAATGTGAGGTTATCCACTTTGGTTGTAAAAACAGAAAGGCAGATTATTATCTGAATGGTGATAGATTGGGAAAGGGGGAGGTGCAGCGTGACCTGGGTGTCCTTGTCCACCAGTCGCTGAAAGTAAGCATTCAGGTGCAGCAAGCAATTAGGAAGGCGAATGGTATGTTGGCCTTCATTGCAAGAGGATTTGAGTACAGGAGCAAGGATGTCTTACTGCAGTTATACAGGGCCTTGGTGAGACCACATCTGGAGTATTGCGTGCAGTTTTGGTCTCCTTATCTGAGGAAGGATGTTCTTGCCATGGAGGGAGTGCAAAGAAGATTTACTAGGCTGATTCCTGGGATGGCAGGATTGACGTATGAGGAGAGATTGGGTCGACTAGGCCGATATTCACTGGAGTCTCGAAGAATGAGAGGGGATCTTATAGAAACCTATAAAATTCTAACAGGACTAGAAAGGCTAGATGCAGGGAGGATGTTCCCGATGACTGGGGAGTCCAGAACCAGGGGGTCACAGTCTCAGGATACGGGGAATGCCATTTAGAACCGAGATGAGGAGAAATTTCTTCACTCAGAGGGTGGTGAACCTGTGGAATTCTTTACCGTAGAAGGCAGTGGAGGCCAAATCAGTAAATATATTCAAGAAGGAGATGGATATATTAATACCAAAGGGATATGGGGAGAAAGTGGGAACTGGGGACTGAATTAGACAATCAGCCACGATCTTTTTTGAATGGCGGAGCAGGGCCGAATGGCCTACTCCTGCTCCTATTTTCTATGTTTCTTTTTCCCCTCCCATCTCCCTCTTTCTATCTATCTCCCCCCTGTACACTCTCGCACCCCCCCCCCGCAGTTGCAGCAACTCCTCACCGAGAAACCTCAGCAGCTTCCTCTCCGGGCGCATGCCATCCACGACGTCCTGCCTGCCGAGGGCCTTCAGATCCTCAGCCACCCGCTGCAGACCATCTCGGGCGCCCTCTGCGGCCTGATAGTCCCACAGGCATCCTCTCGCCGAGCGAGCTGGCACCTGTCGCGACGAGAGCCCCACTGTTACTCGGTCAGAATCTCTCACCCACTCTCCCAGCTCGAATGCACTCAAAAGTGTGCAGGAGTCCAGGAAAACCCCTCGTACTCTCCCCGTTTGGCAGCGAGGGGAACTGGCAATGGAGGATGACCTTACTGGGGCCTGGTCGGCCTCTTGCCTCTGAGACAGAAGGTTGTGGGTTTGAGTGCCCAGAGACTCGAGCCTCGTAGGCCAGACCTGATGCTCCGCCAGGATCAGCACTGAGGGAGCGCCGCGCTGTCGGAGGGCCGGCACTGAGGGAGCGCCGCGCTGTCGGAGGGCCGGCACTGAGGCAGGCCTCCCTGCAGCCTGGGTGCTGTGTTACACACGTTGCCCACCATTTCAGTCAGGACGCTGGGTTTAAACCTTTGACTGAAAGGGAGGGGGGGGGGGGGGGAGGGTACAGGGCCCAGGTGGCGTCTGTAGAGGTTTTGATGCCCAGCTCCCCTAATTAAAGGAGGAGGGATTCAGTGCCTCGGGGTGGGGGGGAAACACCGGTGAGTCTGCTTGGTGGGCATCTGCGGCCTGTGCAAAGGTTTCAGGGTCCAATCTGCGGGAAAGAGGAGGCACAGAGAGAATGGAACTGCTGGATGAGGGGTTACATCATTCACTGAGGGGCAAGAGTCACATCCCAAGGGGTCACTGGTTCAAATGAGGGCGTTGGGCGTGAGAAGGCAGGGATGGGGAGAAGGTGGGTGGGTGGGGAGTGAGGGATCTGGGGAGGAGGTGGGGAGTGCGGGACATGGTGGGGTGGGGAGTGAGGGAGACCAGAGGGAGGGACAGAAGAGGTTAGGGTGAGCAGAGTGATGGAAGTGGGGAATTAAGGGAGAGAAGACTGGGGAGAGCAGGGAGGAGGGAGAACCCGTGTAGGAATGGCAGAGGAGGAGGGGACATGGGGAGGGAGCTGGGAAACGATAGGGAACCCTAGAGGTGGGAACTGAGGAGCAGGTGAACTCGGTTACTGTCCTGTCCCTGGGTGATGGAATGCACTAACCGTGCTGTGCCAGGCCTGGACAGTGAAGGGCGGTGACCTCCTCCTCACTGAAATCCGACAAATCCTGGAACTTCCGCAGGGTATGCTCTGACCACAGCACGACACCTCGCATCAGAGGCTCGGACCTGCACTCACATCCACTGAGACCCCTCTCTTTCTAACCCAGTGTCTCTCTCTCTCTCTTTCTAACCCAGTGTCTCTCTCTCTCTTTCTAACCCAGTGTCTCTCTCTCTCTTTCTAACCCAGTGTCTCTCTCTCTCTTTCTAACCCAGTGTCTCTCTCTCTCTTTCTAACCCAGTGTCTCTCTCTCTCTTTCTAACCCAGTGTCTCTCTCTCTCTTTCTAACCCAGTGTCTCTCTCTCTCTCTGTCTAACCCAGTGTCTCTCTCTCTCTCTCTCTCTAACCCAGTGTCTCTCTCTGTAACCCAGTGTCTCTCTCTCTCTCTCTCTCTCTCTCTGTAACCCAGTGTCTCTCTCTCTCTCTCTGTAACCCAGTGTCTCTCTCTCTCTCTCTGTAACCCAGTCTCTCTCTCTCTCTCTCTCTCTCTGCAACCCAGTGTCTGTCTCTCTCTCTCTGTAACCCAGTGTCTCTCTCTCTCTAACCCAGTGTCTCTGTAACAGAGTGTCTGTCTCTCTCTCTCTGTAACCCAGTGTCTCTCTCTCTCTCTTTCCAGCCCAGTGTCTGTCTGTCTGTCTCTCTCTGTAACACAGTGTCTCTCTCTCTCTCTCTGTAACCCAGTCTCTCTCTCTCTCTCTCTGTAACCCAGTGTGTCTCTCTCTCTCTAGCCCAGTCTCTCTCTCTCTCTCTTTCTAGCCCAGTGTCTCTCTCTCTCTCTCTCTCTCTTTCTAGCCCAGTGTCTCTCTCTCTCTCCCTCTCTCTGTAACCCAGTGTCTCTCTCTCTCTCTCTGTAACCCAGTGTCTCTCTCTCTCTCTCTCTGTAACCCAGTGCCTCTCTCTCTCTCTCTGTGTAACCCAGTGTCTCTCTCTCTCTCTCTCTGTAACCCAGTGTCTCTCTCTCTCTGTAACCGTGTCCCTCTCTCTCTCTCTGTGTAACCCTGTCCCTCCCTCTCTCTCTCTCTCTCTCTCTGTGTAGCCCAGTCTCTCTCTCTCTAACCCAGTGTCCCCCTCTCTCTCCCTGTAACCCAGTGTCTCTGTAACCTAGTGTATGTCTCTTTCTCTGTGTAATCCAGTGTCTCTGTAACCTAGTGTATGTCTCTTTCTCTGTGTAATCCAGTGTCTCTGTAACCTAGTGTATGTCTCTTTCTCTGTGTAATCCAGTGTCTCTGTAACCTAGTGTATGTCTCTCTCTCTCTGTAACCCAGTGTCAGTCTGTCTCTCTCTGGGTAACACAGTCTCTCTCTCTGTGTTACCCAGTGTGTGTGTCTCTCTCTCTCTCTCTAGCCCAGTGTCTGTGTCTCTCTCTCCCTCTCTGTAACCCAGTGTCTCCCCCACTCTCTCTCTGTGTAATCCATTCTCTCTCTCTCTAACCCAGTGTCTCTCTCTCTCTCTCTCTGTGTAACCGTGTCTTTCTCTCTCTCTGCAACCCACTTTCTCTCTCTCTCTCTCTCTCTGTGTGTAACCCAGTGTCTGTCTCTCTCTCTCTCTCTCTCTGTGTAACCCAGTGTCTCTGTCTCTATCTCTCTGTAATCCATTCTCTCTCTCTTTGTGTAACCCATTCTCTCTCTCTCTCTCTTACCCACTATCTCTCTCTGGAACCCAGTGTCTCTCTCTTTGTAACCCAGTGTCTGTCTGTCTCTCTCTCTGGAACCCAGTGTCCCTCTCTTTGTAACCCAGTGTCTGTCTGTCTCTCTCGCTCTGGAACCCAGTCTCTCCCTCTGGAACCAGTGTGTGTCTCTCTCTTTCTAACCCAGTGTCTCTCTCTCTCTCTCTCTGTAACCCAGTGTCTCTCTCTCTCTGTAACCCAGTGTGTGTGTCTCTCTCTCTAACCCAGTGTCTCCCCCTCTCTATCTCTCTCTGTAACCCAGTGTCCCCCTCTTTCTCTCTCTGTGCAATCCATTCTCTCTCTCTCTCTCTGTAACCCAGTGTCTCTCTCTCTCTCTCTCTGTAACCCAGTGTCTCTCTCTCTCTCTCTGTAACCCAGTGTCTCTCTCTCTCTCTCTGTAACCCAGTGTCTCTCTCTCTCTCTCTCTCTCTGTAACCCAGTGTCTCTCTCTCTCTGTAACCCAGTGTCTCTCTCTCTCTCTCTGTAACCCAGTGTCTGTCTGTCTCTCTCTGGGTAACACAGTCTCTCTCTCTGTGTTACACTGAGAGGGAGCGAGACACTGGGTAACACAGTCTCTCTCTGTGTTACCCAGTGTGTGTCTCTCTCTCTCTAGCCTAGTGTCTGTCTGTCTCTCTCTCTCTCCAACCCAGTGTCTCTCTCTGTGTCACCCAGTCTCTCTCTCTTTCTCTCTCTCTCTGTGTAACCCTGTCCCTCCCTCTCTCTCTCTCTCTGTGTGTAACCCTGTCCCTCCCTCCCTCTCTCTCTCTGGAACCCAGTCTCTCTCTCTCTCTGTGTAACCCAGTCTCTCTCTCTCTCTCTCTGTGTAACCCAGTCTCTCTCTCTCTGTGTAACCCAGTCTCTCTCTCTCTCTCTCTCTCTCTGTGTAACCCAGTCTCTCTCTCTCTCTCTCTGTGTAACCCAGTCTCTCTCTCTCTCTCTCTCTCTGTGTAACCCAGTCTCTCTCTCTCTCTCTCTGTGTAACCCAGTCTCTCTCTCTCTCTCTCTCTCTCTGTGTAACCCAGTCTCTCTCTCTCTCTCTCTCTCTCTGTGTGTAACCCAGTCTCTCTCTCTCTCTCTCTGTAACCCAGTCTCTCTCTCTCTCTCTCTCTCTGTGTAACCCAGTCTCTCTCTCTCTCTCTCTGTGTAACCCAGTCTCTCTCTCTCTCTCTCTCTCTCTCTGTGTAACCCAGTCTCTCTCTCTCTCTCTCTCTCTCTGTGTAACCCAGTCTCTCTCTCTCTGTGTAACCCAGTCTCTCTCTCTCTCTCTGTCTAACCCAGTGTCTCTCTCTCTCTCTGTAACCCAGTGTCTCTCTCTCTCTCTCTCTCTAACCCAGTGTCTCTCTCTCTCTCTGTAACCCAGTGTCTCTCTCTCTCTCTCTCTCTAACCCAGTGTCTCTCTCTCTCTCTCTGTAACCCAGTGTCTCTCTCTCTCTCTCTCTCTCTGTAACCCAGTGTCTCTCTCTCTCTCTCTCTCTCTGTAACCCAGTGTCTCTC
This sequence comes from Heterodontus francisci, assembly GCF_036365525.1. NCBI lineage: Eukaryota > Metazoa > Chordata > Chondrichthyes > Heterodontiformes > Heterodontidae > Heterodontus > Heterodontus francisci. The sequence continues at coordinate 50,357 of NW_027141250.1, forward strand.
TCTCTCTCTCTGTAACCCAGTGTCTCTCTCTTTCTCTCTGTAACCCAGTCTCTCTCTCTCTCTCTCTGTAACCCAGTCTCTCTCTCTCTCTCTCTGCAACCCAGTGTCTGTCTCTCTCTCTCTGTAACCCAGTGTCTCTCTCTCTCTAACCCAGTGTCTCTGTAACAGAGTGTCTGTCTCTCTCTCTCTGTAACCCAGTGTCTCTCTCTCTCTCTTTCCAGCCCAGTGTCTGTCTGTCTGTCTCTCTCTGTAACACAGTGTCTCTCTCTCTCTCTCTCTGTCACCCAGTCTCTCTCTCTCTCTGTAACCCAGTGTCTCTCTCTCTTTCTAGCCCAGTGTCTCTCTCTCTCTCCCTCTCTCTGTAACCCAGTGTCTCTCTCTCTCTCTCTGTAACCCAGTGTCTCTCTCTCTCTCTCTCTGTAACCCAGTGCCTCTCTCTCTCTCTCTGTGTAACCCAGTGTCTCTCTCTCTCTCTCTCTGTAACCCAGTGTCTCTCTCTCTCTGTAACCGTGTCCCTCTCTCTCTCTCTGTGTAACCCTGTCCCTCCCTCTCTTTCTCTCTGTGTAGCCCAGTCTCTCTCTCTCTAACCCAGTGTCCCCCTCTCTCTCCCTGTAACCCAGTGTCTCTGTAACCTAGTGTATGTCTCTTTCTCTGTGTAATCCAGTGTCTCTGTAACCTAGTGTATGTCTCTTTCTCTGTGTAATCCAGTGTCTCTGTAACCTAGTGTATGTCTCTCTCTCTCTGTAACCCAGTGTCAGTCTGTCTCTCTCTGGGTAACACAGTCTCTCTCTCTGTGTTACCCAGTGTGTGTGTCTCTCTCTCTCTCTAGCCCAGTGTCTGTGTCTCTCTCTCCCTCTCTGTAACCCAGTGTCTCCCCCACTCTCTCTCTGTGTAATCCATTCTCTCTCTCTCTAACCCAGTGTCTCTCTCTCTCTCTCTCTGTGTAACCGTGTCTTTCTCTCTCTCTGCAACCCACTTTCTCTCTCTCTCTCTCTCTCTGTGTAACCCAGTGTCTGTCTCTCTCTCTCTCTCTCTCTGTGTAACCCAGTGTCTCTGTCTCTATCTCTCTGTAATCCATTCTCTCTCTCTTTGTGTAACCCATTCTCTCTCTCTCTCTCTTACCCACTATCTCTCTCTGGAACCCAGTGTCTCTCTCTTTGTAACCCAGTGTCTGTCTGTCTCTCTCTCTGGAACCCAGTGTCCCTCTCTTTGTAACCCAGTGTCTGTCTGTCTCTCTCGCTCTGGAACCCAGTCTCTCCCTCTGGAACCAGTGTGTGTCTCTCTCTTTCTAACCCAGTGTCTCTCTCTCTCTCTCTCTCTGTAACCCAGTGTCTCTCTCTCTCTGTAACCCAGTGTGTGTGTCTCTCTCTCTAACCCAGTGTCTCCCCCTCTCTATCTCTCTCTGTAACCCAGTGTCCCCCTCTTTCTCTCTCTGTGCAATCCATTCTCTCTCTCTCTCTCTGTAACCCAGTGTCTCTCTCTCTCTCTCTGTAACCCAGTGTCTCTCTCTCTCTCTCTGTAACCCAGTGTCTCTCTCTCTCTCTCTCTCTGTAACCCAGTGTCTCTCTCTCTCTCTCTCTCTGTAACCCAGTGTCTCTCTCTCTCTGTAACCCAGTGTCTCTCTCTCTCTCTCTCTCTGTAACCCAGTGTCTCTCTGTCTCTCTCTCTCTGTAACCCAGTGTCTGTCTGTCTCTCTCTGGGTAACACAGTCTCTCTCTCTGTGTTACACTGAGAGGGAGCGAGACACTGGGTAACACAGTCACTCTCTCTGTGTTACCCAGTGTGTCTCTCTCTCTCTCTAGCCTAGTGTCTGTCTGTCTCTCTCTCTCTGTAACCCAGTGTCTGTCTGTCTCTCTCTGGGTAACACAGTCTCTCTCTCTGTGTTACACTGAGAGGGAGCGAGACACTGGGTAACACAGTCTCTCTCTGTGTTACCCAGTGTGTCTCTCTCTCTCTCTAGCCTAGTGTCTGTCTGTCTCTCTCTCTCTCCAACCCAGTGTCTCTCTCTGTGTCACCCAGTCTCTCTCTCTTTCTCTCTCTCTCTGTGTAACCCTGTCCCTCCCTCTCTCTCTCTCTCTCTCTCTGTGTGTAACCCTGTCCCTCCCTCCCTCTCTCTCTCTGGAACCCAGTCTCTCTCTCTCTGTGTAACCCAGTCTCTCTCTCTCTCTCTCTCTGTGTAACCCAGTCTCTCTCTCTCTGTGTAACCCAGTCTCTCTCTCTCTCTCTCTCTGTGTAACCCAGTCTCTCTCTCTCTCTCTCTCTGTGTAACCCAGTCTCTCTCTCTCTCTCTGTGTGTAACCCAGTCTCTCTCTCTCTCTCTCTCTCTGTGTGTAACCCAGTCTCTCTCTCTCTCTCTCTGTAACCCAGTCTCTCTCTCTCTCTCTCTGTAACCCAGTCTCTCTCTCTCTCTCTCTCTCTCTGTGTAACCCAGTCTCTCTCTCTCTCTCTCTCTCTCTGTGTAACCCAGTCTCTCTCTCTCTCTCTCTCTCTGTGTAACCCAGTCTCTCTCTCTCTCTCTCTCTCTGTGTAACCCAGTCTCTCTCTCTCTCTCTCTCTCTGTGTAACCCAGTCTCTCTCTCTCTCTCTGTGTAACCCAGTCTCTCTCTCTCTCTCTGTGTAACCCAGTCTCTCTCTCTCTCTCTCTCTCTCTGTGTAACCCAGTCTCTCTCTCTCTCTCTCTGTAACCCAGTCTCTCTCTCTCTCTCTCTCTGTGTAACCCAGTCTCTCTCTCTCTCTCTCTGTGTAACCCAGTCTCTCTCTCTCTCTCTCTCTCTGTGTAACCCAGTCTCTCTCTCTCTCTCTCTCTCTGTGTAACCCAGTCTCTCTCTCTCTCTCTCTCTCTGTGTAACCCAGTCTCTCTCTCTCTCTCTCTCTGTGTAACCCAGTCTCTCTCTCTCTCTCTCTCTGTGTAACCCAGTCTCTCTCTCTCTCTCTCTCTGTGTAACCCAGTCTCTCTCTCTCTCTCTCTCTGTGTAACCCAGTCTCTCTCTCTCTCTGTAACCCAGTCTCTCTCTCTCTCTCTGTGTAACCCAGTCTCTCTCTCTCTCTCTCTGTGTAACCCAGTCTCTCTCTCTCTCTCTCTCTGTGTAACCCAGTCTCTCTCTCTCTCTCTCTCTGTGTAACCCAGTCTCTCTCTCTCTCTCTCTCTCTGTTTAACCCAGTCTCTCTCTCTCTCTCTCTCTCTCTCTGTGTAACCCAGTCTCTCTCTCTCTCTCTCTCTCTCTGTGTAACCCAGTCTCTCTCTCTCTCTGTGTAACCCAGTCTCTCTCTCTCTCTGTGTAACCCAGTCTCTCTCTCTCTCTCTCTCTCTGTGTAACCCAGTCTCTCTCTCTCTCTCTCTGTGTAACCCAGTCTCTCTCTCTCTCTCTCTCTCTGTGTAACCCAGTCTCTCTCTCTCTCTGTGTAACCCAGTCTCTCTCTCTCTCTCTCTGTGTAACCCAGTCTCTCTCTCTCTCTCTCTCTCTGTGTAACCCAGTCTCTCTCTCTCTCTCTCTCTGTGTAACCCAGTCTCTCTCTCTCTCTCTCTCTCTGTGTAACCCAGTCTCTCTCTCTCTCTCTCTGTGTAACCCAGTCTCTCTCTCTCTCTCTCTCTGTGTAACCCAGTCTCTCTCTCTCTGTGTAACCCAGTCTCTCTCTCTCTCTCTGTGTAACCCAGTCTCTCTCTCTCTCTCTCTCTGTAACCCAGTCTCTCTCTCTCTCTCTCTCTCTGTGTAACCCAGTCTCTCTCTCTCTCTCTCTCTCTGTGTAACCCAGTCTCTCTCTCTCTCTCTCTCTCTCTGTGTAACCCAGTCTCTCTCTCTCTCTCTCTCTGTGTAACCCAGTCTCTCTCTCTCTCTCTCTCTCTGTTTAACCCAGTCTCTCTCTCTCTCTCTCTCTCTGTGTAACCCAGTCTCTCTCTCTCTCTCTCTCTCTCTGTGTAACCCAGTCTCTCTCTCTCTCTCTCTCTCTCTGTGTAACCCAGTCTCTCTCTCTCTCTCTCTCTGTGTAACCCAGTCTCTCTCTCTCTCTCTCTCTCTGTGTAACCCAGTCTCTCTCTCTCTCTGTGTAACCCAGTCTCTCTCTCTCTCTCTCTCTCTCTCTGTGTAACCCAGTCTCTCTCTCTCTCTCTGTGTAACCCAGTCTCTCTCTCTGTGTATCAGCATCTGTTGCCCATTCTTAACTGCTCTTGATAACCGAGTGGTTTGCTAGACGACGCTAAAGGGCAGCTCGGAGTCAACCACATGGCTGTGGGTCTGGAGTCACATGTCGGCCAGACCGGGTAAGGACAGCAGATTTCCATCCCGAAAGCACATTCGTGAAGCAGACGGGTTTTTGTGAAGTTCGATGATGCTGAGACTCCCAGATCTTTATGAATTAATTGAATTTAAATTGCCGTGATGGGATTTTGAACCCGTGCCCCCAGGGCACTAGCCCTGGGCCTCTGGATTGCTAGTCCAGTGGTGTTACCACGAGGCCACCGTCTCTCCCCTCCTCTCCACCCCCCCCCCCCCCCCCCCCCCCACGATGGACTGGTCGCCGTCGCACTGGCTGCCCGTGGGATCTTGCTGTGCGCACGGCGGCGGCCACGTTTCCGGAGCTTTGAGGCGTTGGCGAGAGGCGTTACCGAAATGAAAAGTCTTTCCTGCCCTCGGGGTGATCCTGTCCGCTCGCTCCTCCTCCTTTTCTCTGCGACGGGCCGGCGGATTCCTCCCAGGGTTTCGGGCTGTCGGCGCGGCGGAGGCCGTCTGCGTGACGGGCTCCTACGAGCATTGCAGGGGTGCCCCCGGAACGGAGGGCTGGGCCCGCGCCGGTGCGGAGACACTGACCGTCTCCCGTCAGAGCAGCTGTCAAATAGATGAGGAGCTATTCATCAAGAATGATCAACTCTGATCAACAACAACTTATATTTATATAGCACCTGCAGCGCAATAAAACGTCCCCCCCAAGTTGCTCCGCAGGAAGTGAGAATAAAATGTCTTATTCTGAGTCGTCGGAAGCTCATCTCGGGGTCAAATATGACCGAGAGATTGGGAACGGTCTGGTTCAGCCTCACACAGTTGTCAGGGAGAGGGAAGGTGTCGGGGGCGAGGGAACGGAGTTTGGAGCTGGGACCGAAAACAACGGTTTCAGTCTTCCCGATATTTAACTGGAGGGAATTTCCCCTCGTCCAGTGCTGGATGTCGGATAATCAGTCTGATAGTTTAGAGACAGTGGAGGTGTGGGGAGAGGTGGTGGTGAGGTCGAGCTGGGTGTCATCAGTGTGCGTGTGAAAACTAACGGTGTGCTTTCGGATGATGTCACCAAAGGGGCAGTGTGTCCTCGGGTCAGAAGGGCACAGAAATCAGCCATTCGGCCCATCGAGTCCAGTCAGTCCCATTCCCCCGCTCTATCCCCGTAGCCCTGCAAGTTGATTTCCCTCCAGCGCCCGTCCAATCTCCTTCTGAAATCATTCACCGTCTCCACTTCCACCGCCCGCGGAGGCAGTGAGTTCCAGGTCATTACCACTCGCTGTGTAAAAAAGTTCATCCTCACATCACCCCCTGTATCGCTGACCCAAAACCTTCAATCTGTGCCCCCTAGTCCTTGTACCATCAGTTAATGGGAACAGCTTCTCTTTATCTACCTTATGTAAACCTGTCAGAATCTTGTAAACCTCCATCAAATCTCCCCTCAATCTCCTTTGCTCTGAGAACAACCCCAGCCTCTCCAACCTAACCTTGTAACTAAAATCCCCCATCCCTGGACCCATTCTGGTAAATCTCCTCTACACCCTCTCAAGGACCCTCACATCCTTCTGAAAGTGTGACCAGAACTGGATGCAGTACTCCAGTTGGGGCCTAACCAGAGATTGATAAAGGTTCAGCATAACTTCCCTGCTTTTGTACTGAATACCTCGATTAAGCTTTCGGTACATCCTGCCTCTCAATTTTCACCCCATCCATTACCTCTACCATCTCTGCTTCTACTGATATTTTGTCAGCGTCCTCTTCCTTAGTAAACACCGACACAAAGTACTCATTAAGTATTCTAGCCTTGCTCTGTGCCTCTAGGCATATGTCACCCTCTTTGTCCCTAATAGGCCCCACTCCACCTCTTGCTACCCACTTACTATTTACATGCTGGTAGAAGATTTTTGGGTTTCCTTTTATGTTAACTGCCTTTCTATTCTCAGATTCTCTCTTTGCCAGTCTTATTTTCCTCTTCACTTCCCCTCTCAACTTATTGTATTTGACCTGGTTCTCGTTTGAAGAATTCACTTGACGTGCATCATACACTGTCTTTTTTTGTTTCATCATATTCTCGATCTCCCTCGTCATCCAAGGAGCCCTGGTTTTTGTTCCCTTACCTTTCGCCCTTGTTGGAATGTACCTAACCTGTACCTGAAGCATCTCCTCCTTAAAGATCACCCATTATTACAGTTTTGCCTGACAGTCTTTGGTTCCATTTTACCCTGGCTGGATCCCCTCGCATCCCATTGAAGTTAGCCCTCTTCCAATTTAGAAGTTCTACTTTACATTGTTCCTTGCTCTTCTCCATTGCTAATCCAAACCTTATGATATAAGGATCACTCTTCCCCAAGTGCACCCCCACAGACACTTGGTCCACCTCATTCCCCAGCACCAGACCCAGCAATGCCTCCCTCCTAGTTGGACCAAGAACATACTGATCAAGGAGCTCTCCTGAACACATTTCAGAAATTTCCCTCCACTTGCCCTTTACTCTAACATTATCCTAACCGACATTTGGGTAATTAAAGTCCCCCAATATCACCACTCTATATTTCTACCTCTGTGATTTCCCTGCAGATTTATTCCTCTATCCCTCTCTCACTAATTGGAGGCCTACAGAATACCCCCAGTAGTGTGATCATACCCCTTATGTATCTCAACTCAAATCAAATGGATTCTGTCTTTGCCTCCTCAAGGACATTCCCTCTTCCCAACACGACAATGTCTTCTCTAGTGTGTATCACAGTCACATAAGATGTCATCTGCGCTTTCGATAACAGCCATTTCTGTACTGTGGCGGGGGGTGGGGGAGGGGAACCTGATTGGAGGGATCCAAACATGGAATTCCGGGATAGATGGGAACGGATTTGGGAGGCGACAACACATTGGAGGAACTTGGAAAGGAAGGGGAGGTTTGGAGATGGGGCGGTAGTTTGCAAAGTCAAAGGGGGGGGCGTTCAAGGGTTGGCTTTCTGAGGAGAGAGGCGATGATGATGTCCGATCTGAAGGAGTAAAGGAATACCGGAGGGGAGAGAGCGATTAACAAGACAAAACAAGAGCTCCTCATAGACAGGACAATGGGGCAAGGAGGATTAGACTGGGCAGATGTCAACCCGACCTCCTCCACATATCCCGCCTTCTCCCTCTATCCCTCACCCATCCTACCTGCATTGGCCGCGGGATCCGTGGACTCCCTTGGCTCGGAGTGTCCGATGATGGGGTCTTGACCAGGTCCTTTCTGACTGACCGCCCCCGACGGTGTAAATCGGGGCTGAGGACGAGGGCTGGCGGAGGTGTTACTGTGAAATTCCATTGAGTCCTCCGATGTTTTCTCAGGGCCTGGAACACGACGGAACAACACAATTGACGTTCTGCCCCTTTTAATTCCGCCCCTCTGTGCCAAGGGTGCTGGGGGTGGGAGGGCGGGCGGTGGAGGTGTGGAAATGGGGTACAGGCTCCATGCCCAGCAGCCGGTCGGGGGGAGTGCCAGGAGCGGGCGCCGGGTGATGAGAAAATCCATGCCTTCTTGTCAGGCTCAATCAGGAACTCCTCGTTTTATCTCCAATGGGCCTCCAATCCCTGTCACTTTCATCCCCCGTCATCTACCACACCCCATCCCCCCCACCCCCCACTCCATTCCATCCCATGTAGGAAACACAACAGCCAATTGGTGCAGAGCAAGATCCCACAACAGCGATGTGATCGTGACCAGGTAATTTTTATCAAGTGATGTTGATGGAGGGGTAGCTGGGGGGGGACAGTGGATTATGGGGGCGCAACTAGTGAAAAATATCCACAAAATGGTCACGGTGATTCACTCAATCCTTCGGGACTGAATATTCTCGAAATGCATTTGTTTAAATGCCTATATAATGTTGATTAGCGGCTCCTGAAGGACTGGATGGGTACGTTCCCAGTGGATGGGAGTTTCTCTGTCTCCCCGTCTGGCTGTTGGGAATGTGTGGACCAAGTCCTGATGTATATTAATGACTGAGACCTTGGTGTACAGGGCACAATTTCAAAGTTTGCAGATGATACGAAACTTGGAAGCATTGTGAACTGTGAGGAGGATAGTGTAGAACTTCAAAAGGACATAGACAAGTTGGTGGAATGGGCAGACAGGTGGCAGATGATGTTTGATGCAGAGAAATGTGAAGTGATTCATTTTGGTAGGAAGAACATGGAGAGACAATATAAAATAAAGGGTATAATTCTAAAGGGGATACAGGAGCAGAGGGACCCGGGTGTATATGTGCATAAATCATTGAAGGTGACAGGACAGGTTGAGAGAGAGGTTAATAAAACATACAGTGTCCTGGGCTTTATTAACAGGGGCATTGAGTACAAGAGCAAGGAAGTTGTGTTGAACTTGTATAAGACACCAGTTCGGCCTCAGCTGGAGTATTGCGTCCAGTTCTGGGCGGCACACTTGAGGAATTTCAGTTATGAAGATAGATTGGAGAAGCCGGGACTGTTTTCCTTGGAGAAGGCTGAGAGGTGATTTGATAGAAGTATTCAAAATCAAGAGGGGTCTGGACAGAGTAGATGGACAGAAACTGTTTCCACTTGTAAAACATAGAAAATAGGAGGAGTAGGCCATTCGGCCCTTCGAGCCTGCTCCACCATTCATTATGATCATGGTTGATCATCCAACTCAGTAACCTGTTCCCGCTTTCCCCCTATACCCTTTGATCCCTTTAGATCCAAGGGCTATATCTAACTCCTTCCTGAAAACAGACAATGGTTTGGCCTCAACTGCTTTCTGTGGTAGTGAATTCTACAATTTCTCCTCATCTCAGTCCTGAAAGGTTTACCCCGTATCCTTAGACTATGACCCCTGGTTCTGGACTCCCCCACCATCGGGAACATCCTTCCTGCATCTACCCTGTCAAGTCCTGTTAGAATTTTATAGGTGTCTATGAGATTCCCCCCTCACTCTTCTGAACCCCAGCGAATATAATCCTAACCGACTCAATCTCTCCTCATACGTCAGTCCTGCCATCCCAGGAATCAGTCTGGTAAACCTTCGCTGCACTCCCTCTACAGCAAGAACATCCTTCCTCAGATAAGGAGACCAAAACGGCACACAATATTCCAGGTATGGTCTCACCAAGGCCCTGTATAATTGCAGCAAGACATCCCTGCTCCTGTACTCGAATCCTCTCGCTATGAAGGCCAACGTACCATTTGCCTTTTTTACCGCCTGTTGCACCTGCATGCTTACCTTCAGCGACTGGTGTACGAGAACACCCAGGTCTCATTGCATATTCCCCTCTCAGTTTATAGCCGTTCAGATAATAATCTACCTTCCTGTTTTTGCTACCAAAGTGGATAACCTCACATTTATCCACATTATACTGCATCTGCCATGCATTTGCCCACACACTCAACTTGTCCAAATCACCCTGAAGCCTCTCTGCTTCCTCCTCACAACTTACCCTCCCACCCAGTTTTGTGTCATCTGCAAATTTGGAGATATTACATTTAGTTCCCTTATCTAAATCATTAATAGATATTGTGAATAGCTGGGGTCCTAGCACCGATCCCTGTGGTACCCCACTAGTCACTGCCTGCCATTCGGAAAAAGACCCGTTTATTCCCACTCTTTGTTTCCTGTCTGCCAACCAATTTTCTATCCATCGCAATACACTACCCCCAATCCCATGCGCTTTAATTTTACATGCTAATCTCTTATGTGGGACTTTGTCGAAAGCCTTCTGAAAGTCCAAATAAACCACATCCACTGGCTCCCCATCAACTCTACTAGTTACATCCTCGAAAAATTCTAGTAGATTTGTCAAGCATGATTTCCCTTCCGTAAATCCATGCTGACTCTGTCCGATTTTACCACTGTTCTCCAAGTGCTCTGCTATAAAATCTTTGATAATGGACTCTAGAATTCTTCCCACTACCGTGTCAGGCTGACTGGTCTAGAATTCCCTGCTTTCTCTCTACCTCCCTTTTTAAATAGTGGGGTTACATTAGCTACCCTCCAATCTGTAGGAACTGTTCCAGAGTCTATAGAATCTTGGAATGCATCCACTATTTCTAGGGCCACTTCCTTAAGTACTCTGAGATGCATACCATCAGGCCCTGGGGATTTATCGGCCTTCAATCCCATCAATTTCCCCAACACCATTTCTCTACTAATACTGATTTCCTTCAGTTCCTCTCACACTAAACCCTGTGTTCCCGAACATTTCTGGTATGTTATTTGTGTCCTCCTTTGTGAAGACAGAACCAAAGTATGCATTTAGTTGGTCAGCCATTTCTTTGTTCCCCATAATAAATTCCCCTGTTTCTGACTGTAATGGACCTACATTTGTCTTCAGCAATCTTTTTTTCTCTTCACATACCTATAGAAACTTTTACAGTCAGTTTTTATGTTCCCCGCAAGCTTGCTCTCGTACTCTATTTTCCCCTTCTTAATCAATCCCTTGGTCCTCCTTTGCTGAATTCTAAACTGCTCCCAATCCTCAGGTCTGTTGTTTTTTCTGGTGAATTTATATACCTCTTCCTTGGATCTAATGCTATCTCTAATTTCCCTTGTAAGCCATGGTTTGGCTACCATCCCCGTTTTACTTTTGCGCCAGACAGGAATAAACAATTGTTGTAGTTGTAGGGGGGGGGGGGGGGGGAGGAAAGTTGCTCTTTGGGAGAGCCAGTGTGGGTATGATGGGCTGAATGTCCTCTGTGCTGGGCTGCTCTTACCTCTGCCCTGGGCTGCTCTTACCTCTGCCCCACTGCTGGCCCAGCCTGGCCAGCTGGGGTTTGTCCGTGGAGCTCAGGCACTGCTGGAGTGCTCCCAGGCTGCTCAGCCCTCTCCCCAGCAGCACTGCATTGCTCTAGCACCGGGGTGAATATCAGTGGCGCGAACCGGGTCTGGCCAGTGTGGGTCCATCTTACTCCAGTGACACTTCTCCCAGTCCAGTTTCAGTCTCCCCCAGTCCAGTGTGGGTCTTCCCCGGCCCAGCGTGGGTCTATTCCAGTCCAGCGTCGGTCAATCCCAGTCCAATATGTGACCCTCCCAGTCCAATGTGTGACCCTCCCAGTCCAGTTTTGATCTCTCCCAGTTCAATGTGGGTTTATCCAGGTTCAGTGTGGGTCTCTCCCAGTTCAGTTAGATCACCCCCACACTCGCTGAACATAATCCTGCAATTACAGACCTGTCTGATTTTATCATTTATTCGTCATTGCATCTTATTCAGCCCTGACTGCATTCTACCTGGTTCTGGCTGCACTGTATCTGCAATGACTGCATCCTGTCTAGGCCTGACTACTGTATCTTGTACTGACTGTACACTAGTACAACTACACTATCTAGTCCTGACTACATCATATCAAGCTCTGACAGCACCGTACCTAGTCTACTTGATCTCTCCTCACAGAACAATCCCCTCATCCTGGAATCAGTCCAGCAAACCTTTGCTGCACTCTCTCTCGGGAAAGCACGTCCTTCCTTAAGTAGGAGACCAGAACTGTACAAGACCTCAGGTGTGGTCTCACCAAGGCTCTATATAATTGCAGTAAGAATTCCTTACTCATACTCCAATCTCTTTGTAATAAAGGCTGGCATGCCATTTACCTCCCTAATTGCTTTCTGTCCCTGCATGTTAACTTTCTGGGATTTGTGTACAAGGACCCCCAGATCACTGTGAAAACCAAGTCCCAGCCTCTCACCATTAAAAAAAAAAAATCTGCTTTTCTATTTTTCCTACCAAAGTCACACTTCTCCACACTATATTCAATCTGCCATGTTCTTGCCCACTCACTTAACCTCTTAACTCAGTCCCCTCATCTAAATCAGGTGCTCCGGTTTCCTCCCACAGCCAAAGACTTGCAGGTTGATAGGTAAATTGGCCATTGTAAATTGCCCCTAGTGTAGGTAGGTGGTAGGAGAATGGTGGGGATCTGGTAGGGAATATGGGATTAATGTAGGATTAGTATAAATGGGTGGTTGTTGGTCAACACGGTTGGACCACTTTTCCCATGGAGTTTTTAATTTGTTAAGAGAATGTAGATTCGTTACACTTATGGATTAATTCTTTAAATGTTTGCCGTTGCCTATCTATGTCATACCTTTCAGTCTAGTTTCCCAATCTACCTTAGCCAGCCAGCCCCTCACACCTACACGGTTTTCTTTCTTCAGATTAAAGACTCTAGTTTTGAAATTTAACTAAATCACCGTCAAACTCAATGTAAAATTCTATCATGTTATGATCACTCTTCCCTAGAGGCACCATTTGCTAAAAGGTTACTAATTAATCCATTTACGTTGCACAATACTCGATCCAAAATACCGTGTTCCCTCTTTGGTTCCTCGATATACTGATCCAGGGAACGATCCACAAACTCGACCTCTGCATTTTAACTGCAAACTAGTCTATATGAAGTCCTCTACGTTTATCGTTATTACCTTTGTGCTCCTCTAATTTACTGATTTATCCTCTGCCCAATACTGCAACTAGTATTGAGGGGCCAATACTCCCACCACCGTTTCTGCCCCTTGGTATTTCTTAGCTTCACCCAAACTTGTTTCTTCTGGGCTAAGATCCTTTCACTGTACTGCCTCTATCCCATCCTTTATTATCAGGACTCCCCCTCCATTAGAGATGCAGGGCAAGGCTAATATACTTAACATACACTCAGTTAGTACTTTGTTTCAGCATTCACTAAGGAAATGGAGGCTGACAAATTGTCAGTAGAAGCAGAGCGAGTACAGGCAGTGGATAGGATAAGAATTGAGAAGGGGGGAGGTACTAACAAGGTTGGCTATGCTTAGGGTTGATAAATCACCTGGTCCGGATGGCTTGCATCCCAGGTCGCGAAAGGAAGCGGGAACGGAGATAGCGGAAGGGCTTGCCACAATCTTCCCTGGATACGGGGGGGGGGGGAAGTGCCAGAGGATTGGAGAGTGGCCGATGTGACACCCTTATTGAAGAAAGGGTGTATGGACAGTCCTAGCAACTACAGGCCGGTTAGTTTAACATCATTGGTGGGTAAGGTTTTGGAAACAAGAATCAGGGAAAATATCAATGGATACTTGGAGAGGTTCCAGTTAATTAAGGATAGTCAGCACGGATTTGTAAAAGGTAGATCGTGCTTGACTAAGCTAATTGAATTCTTTGATGAAGCAACAGAGAAGGCTGACGAACGGAATGCAGTGGATGCCGTTTATGTGGATTTTAAGAAAGCATTTTATAAGGTACCACATGAAAGGCTAGTTAACAAAATTGAGGCTCATGGAAGAGGCGGGTCAGTGTCCAATTCGATAAAAAAAAAATGTCTTAAGGATAGAAAACAGCGAGTCGAAGTAACCGGTTGCTTTTCAGACTGGGAGGACTGCAATACTAGGACCACTGCTTTTTTTGCTACATATAAATGACTTGGATCTTGGAATACAGAGTAGAATCTCAAAATTTGCTGACGACACCAAACTTGGAAGCGAGGCCAACAGTGAGGACGATATGAACACTTTTTTTTAATGCAGTGTGTGGAAGCTACGGGGGATCGAGCGGAGGGGAATGGGACTGACTGCAGAGCTCCGTGGAGAAGAGCTGGCATGGACCCGAATGGGCGCCTTCTCGGCCGGAAATGACTCGATGACTGCATTTCCAGTTTGCCAATCCCTTCCAAAAATCACGCATCCTGGAATATTTAACTCCCAACCGAGGTCACTCTGCAACCACATCTCGGTAATGGCGAATAGGTCAAACTCATTTACGTCTTATCTGTGCTATTAATTCATCTATTTGGTTCCTGCACGCAGACATGGCACCTTCAGCTGTAACTTCCTTTTCGTGCTTTTGCCTCATGTCTCCTTTGTCCCTCATGCCTTTGTTAAGTTCTCTGTCCTGTCTCCGGGGCTGTAGCATCCTGGTTTTTCTCTCTCCCAAACTCCTTAAATTCTGAATGAATGGCACAATTCCCTATTTTTATCCTCCCCTTTTACTGTGGAAATAGACACGAAATATTAGTTTACTAAATCCAGCATCTATTAGAGTCTTGTCTGCGTCTGTCCTTAACGGGCTGCACCTCCCATAGCCTTTCTCCTGTCCTTGATGTAGATGCGATTAATTTTTATATTACTGGAAATTTCAGTTCATCGCTTGATTCCAGGCTGGCATTTGGACTCGTCTGACGTCACAGAATCCTGAAGGGATAGATCCTGACATTGACTGCCCGGTGCATCTCGAGGAAGATGGCCAGAGGTTAAGTTGGAGGCTTAACACGTTGTAAATGACCGGATTGTATTGAATTTTCAGTTTGCACAGCTTCCTCACGATGGGATGCCAACTCTCGCCATCATTTCAGCCACTCAAATGGGCGGGCAGCTCGGAGAATCCAATCCAACAACAACAACAAAAAAAATTGCTTGGGCCGCAAGCGGAAAGGCCAAAAGTGGCCACGGCGGAAGCCCGCTCCGTCCTGAATTGTTGTCTTTAACTTACCGACGGGTTCGTCCTCACCGAGCTGTGCCGTTCACTGCTGCCAGTCGCGACGCAGAGCCGCGGAAAGCAGAGACTGCGCTGTCACTTGATTCCTCCCTGTCGGTGTAGTCACTTGCCTTCAGCCCGAGGACACGACTTACCGCCCTCCGCGATCTCTGTGCTCCTCCAACTCTGGCCACGTGTGCATCCTCGCCCACCCCCACCCCTCCCCCACGCCCTTGGTCCCACCACCGCCGGTGAGGCCTCCAGCCCACGATAAAGCCTGACTCGGGTGTAAAATTAAAACCCGACCCGACAACAGCCAACCCAAACCCGACCCGGGGCCCCACTCTGAAGATCTCCGCCTCTCTCCTCCTTTAAGAATGCGAGCTGGTTAATGGGAATGGTAGCAGGCAGAATGGGGACAGTGTAGAGGGAACTTTACTCTGCATCTAACCCCCGTGCTGTACCTGTCCTGGGGAGTGTTTGATGGGGGACAGTGTAGAGGGAACTTTACTCTGCATCTAACCCCCGTGCTGTACCTGCCCTGGGAGTGTTTGATGGGACAGTGTAGAGGGAGCTTTACTCTGTATCTAACCCCCGTGCTGTACCCGACCTGGGAGTGTTTGATGGGGACAGTGTAGAGGGAGCTTTACTCTGTATCTAACCCCCGTACTGTACCTGTCCTGGGGGTGTTTGATGGGGACAGTGTAGAGGGAGCTTTACTCTGTATCTAACCCCCGTGCTGTACCCGACCTGGGAGTGTTTGATGGGGACAGTGTAGAGGGAGCTTTACTCTGTATCTAACCCCCGTACTGTACCTGTCCTGGGGGTGTTTGATGGGGACAGTGTAGAGGGAGCTTTACTCTGTATCTAACCCCCGTACTGTACCTGTCCTGGGAGTGTTTGATGGGGACAGTGTAGAGGGAGCTCTACTCTGTATCTCACCCCCGTTTTTTTTTGAGCTTTACTCTGTATCTAACCCCCGTACTGTACCTGTCCTGGGGGTGTTTGATGGGGACAGTGCAGAGGGAGCTTTACTCTGTATCAAACCCCCGTGCTGTACCTGTCCTGGGAGTTAGAATTAGAACATTACAGCGCAGTACAGGCCCTTCGGCCCTCGATGTTGCGCCGACCTGTGAAACCATCTGACCTACACTATTCCATTTTCATCCATATGTCTATCCAATGACCACTTAAATGCCCTTAAAGTTGGCGAGTCTACTACTGTTGCAGGCAGGGCGTTCCACGTCCCTACTACTCTCTGAGTAAAGAAACTACCTCTGACATCTGTCCTATATCTATCACCCCTCAACTTAAAGCTCTGTCCCCTCGTGTTTGCCATCACCATCCGAGAAAAAAGACTCTCACTATCCACCCTATCTAACCCTCTGATTAACTTATATGTCTCTATTAAGTCACCTCGCCTCCTCCTTCTCTCCAACGAAAACAACCTCAAGTCCCTCAGCCTTTCCTCGTAAGACCTTCCCTCCATACCAGGCAACATCCTAGTAAATCTCCTCTGCACCCTTTCCATAGCTTCCACATCCTTCCTATAATGCGGTGACCAGAACTGCACGCAATACTCCAGGTGCGGTCTCACCAGAGTTTTGTACAGCTGCAGCATGACCTCGTGGCTCCGAAACTCAATCCCCCTACTAATAAAAGCTAACCCACCATATGCCTTCTTAACAGCCCTATTAACCTGGGTAGCAACCTTCAGGGATTTATGCACCTGGACACCAAGATCTCTCTGTTCATCTACACTACCAAGAATCTTCCCATTAGCCCAGTACTCTGCATTCCTGTTACTCCTTCCAAAGTGAATCACCTCGCACTTTTCCGCATTAAACTCCATTTGCCATCTCTCAGCCCAGCTCTGCAGCCTATCTATGTCCCTCTGTACCCTACAACATCCTTCGGCACTATCCACAACTCCACCGACCTTAGTGTCATCCGCAAATTTACTAACCCACCCTTCTACACCCTCTTCCAGGTCATTTATGAAAATGACAAACAGCAATGGCCCCAAAACAGATCCTTGCGGTCCACCACTAGTAACTAAACTCCAGGATGAACATTTGCCATCAACCACCACCCTCTGTCTTCTTTCAGCTAGCCAATTTCTGATCCAAAGCTCTAAATCACCTTCAACCCCATACCTCCGTATTTTCTGCAATAGCCTACCATGGGGAACCTTATCAAACGCCTTACTGAAATCCATATACACCACATCCACTGCTTTACCCTCATCCACCTGTTTGGTCACCTTCTCGAAAAACTCAATAAGGTTTGTGAGGCACGACCTACCCTTCACAAAACCGTGCTGACTATCGCTAATGAACCTATTCTTTTGAGTGTTTGATGGGGACAGTGTAGAGGGAGCTTTACTCTGTATCTAACCCCCGTGCTGTACCTGTCCTGGGGAGTGTTTGATGGGGACAGTGGAGAGGGAGCTTTACTCTGTATCTAACCCCCGTGCTGTACCTGTCCTGGGAGTGTTTGATGGGCACAGTGTAGAGGGAGCTTTACTCTGTATCTAACCCCCGTACTGTACCTGTCCTGGGGAGTGTTTGATGGGGACAGTGTAGAGGGAGCTTTACTCTGTATCTAACCCCCGTGCTGTACCTGTCCTGGGAGTGTTTGATGGGGACAGTGTAGAGGGAGCTTTACTCTGTATCAAACCTCTGTGCTGTACCTGTCCTGGGGAGTGTTTGATGGGGGACAGTGTAGAGGGAGCTTTACTCTGTATCTAACCCCCGTGCTGTCCCTGTCCTGGGAGTGTTTGATGGGGGACAGTGTAGAGGGAGCTTTACTCTGTATCTAACCCCCGTACTGTACCTGTCCTGGGAGTGTTTGATGGGGACAGTGTAGAGGGAGCTTTACTCTGTATCAAACCTCTGTGCTGTACCTGTCCTGGGGAGTGTTTGATGGGGGACAGTGTAGAGGGAGCTTTACTCTGTATCTAACCCCCGTGCTGTCCCTGTCCTGGGAGTGTTTGATGGGGGACAGTGTAGAGGGAGCTTTACTCTGTATCTAACCCCCGTACTGTACCTGTCCTGGGAGTGTTTGATGGGGACAGTGTAGAGGGAGCTTTACTCTGTATCTAACCCCCGTACTGTACCTGTCCTGGGAGTGTTTGATGGGGACAGTGTAGAGGGAGCTTTACTCTGTATCTAACCCCCGTACTGTACCTGTCCTGGGAGTGTTTGATGGGGGACAGTGTAGAGGGAGCTTTACTCTGTATCTAACCCCGTGCTGTACCTGTCCTGGGAGTGTTTGATGGGGACAGTGTAGAGGGAGCTTTACTCTGTATCTAACCCCCGTACTGTACCTGTCCTGGGAGTGTTTGATGGGGACAGTGTAGAGGGAGCTTTACTCTGTATCTAACCCCGTGCTGTACCTGTCCTGGGAGTGTTTGATGGGGACAGTGTAGAGGGAGCTTTACTCTGTATCTAACCCCCGTACTGTACCTGTCCTGGGAGTGTTTGATGGGGACAGTGTAGAGGGAGCTTTACTCTGTATCTAACCCCCGTACTGTACCTGTCCTGGGGAGTGTTTTATGGGGGACAGTGTAGAGGGAGCTTTACTCTGTATCTAACCCCCGTACTGTACCTGTCCTGGGGAGTGTTTGATGGGGGACAGTGTAGAGGGAGCTTTACTCTGTATCTAACCCCCGTACTGTACCTGTCCTGGGAGTGTTTGATGGGGACAGTGTAGAGGGAGCTTTACTCTGTATCTAACCCCCGTGCTGTCCCTGTCCTGGGAGTGTTTGATGGGGGACAGTGTAGAGGGAGCTTTACTCTGTATCTAACCCCCGTACTGTACCTGTCCTGGGAGTGTTTGATGGGGACAGTGTAGAGGGAGCTTTACTCTGTATCTAACCCCCCCATACTGTACCTGTCCTGGGAGTGTTTGATGGGGACAGTGTAGAGGGAGCTTTACTCTGTATCTAACCCCCGTACTGTACCTGTCCTGGGAGTGTTTGATGGGGACAGTGTAGAGGGAGCTTTACTCTGTATCTAACCCCCCGTGCTGTACCTGTCCTGGGAGTGTTTGTCACTGACAGCTGATGCTCGAAGTGTGCACTACGCAAGAAAAATAGCGAGAATAAGTGAAAATGAACAGTCAAGCCAGGCAGCTGGATGCCAGCCCTGGGTCCAGCTGCCTGCCTCGAGTCACCCAGCACCTGTTGGTTAGGCTGGTACCAGTGTTTGCTGTGGAATGAGACAGGCCGCAGACATACAGGAACGTTCGTGCTGCTTCAACCATTAACTTTAAAATAGTTTTTTTTTTAATTCCCAACAATCGGGAACGAGAAAATTGTTATCCAAACTGACCCATGATAAAAAATAAACTGCCGGGGCATTTTCAAGCCAAGTCCCCATGTTTGAAGAGACATTACCTGCTGCGCGGGGATAGGGGATAGAGTCCCTGCTTCTGCTGTGGAATCAAGCGCTTTCAACACCAGGCACAGGAGAGCTGCAGAGGGCAGCCCTCAGGAGTACCCCAGGCTCGACAGATCACACCCTGAGGTACTGGACCCCTGGTTCAGGAGATCCCGGGTGTACCTGGACCCCTGGTTCAGGAGATCCCGGGTGTACCTGGAGCCCGATGTCAGGAGATCCCGGGTGTACCTGGACCCCGATGTCAGGAGATCCCGGGTGTACCTGGAACCCTATTTCAGGAGATCCCGGGTGTACCTGGACCCCTGATTCAGGAGATCCCGGGTGTACCTGGAACCCTATTTCAGGAGATCCCGGGTGTACCTGGACCCCGATTTCAGGAGATCCCGGGTGTGCCTGGACCCCGATTTCAGGAGATCCCGGGTGTACCTGGACCCCTGATTCAGGAGATTCCGGGTGTACCTGGAACCCTATTTCAGGAGATCCCGGGTGTACCTGGACCCCGATTTCAGGAGATCCCGGGTGTACCTGGAACCCTATTTCAGGAGATCCCGGGTGTACCTGGACCCCTGATTCAGGAGATCCCGGGTGTACCTGGAACCCTATTTCAGGAGATCCCGGGTGTACCTGGACCCCGATTTCAGGAGATCCCGGGTGTACCTGGAACCCTATTTCAGGAGATCCCGGGTGTACCTGGACCCCTGGTTCAGGAGATCCCGGGTGTACCTGGAACCCTATTTCAGGAGATCCCGGGTGTACCTGGACCCCGATTTCAGGAGATCCCGGGTGTGCCTGGACCCCGATTTCAGGAGATCCCGGGTGTGCCTGGACCCCGATTTCAGGAGATCCCGGGTGTACCTGGAGCCCGATGTCAGGAGATCCCGGGTGTACCTGGACCTGCCAGCCAGTCGATATGCAGGATGACGGGGCATTCCATTTAAGGAAACGCCAGGGCCTAAAGCAAATCCCCAGGCAGGAATTCAGTGAGCCAGAAACTGGCCACAACCACAGGCCAAGTCTCAAAGCCCAGCACACGTGGCCCCAGCGAGCACAGTCCCAGGGCTGAAACACAGCAGTGGTTTAAGAGATCCCCCACCCCACCCCCCCGGCCCCCAGCCACCAACGCCTTCACCCTTCCCACCATATCTCCAGCTACAGGCTAAGAGTTCCCACCCCGTCAAGGTACCTTCCATCGGACAGCTCGGAGGCTGGGTTTCCTCGCGAAAGGATGGCTGCGTCTTTGCCAAATCAAGGAAAATTTAAAGAAATAATTATATATAAAGGCGCTCCTGAAACCGCCTTCAGGGGCAGCGGTCTGACACGCACGCTGATGTCTGGTCCCCACGTCCATCGTCACTGATCAGAAAATTTACACGTGTGAGGTTCTGAGGCGGAAACATTTCTCAAGCGAAAGAAAATATTCTCCGGGTGAGGCTGCGCCGTACGTCGAGAGCAGTCCCCCCCACTGCGCCCCTGCCGAGGAGAGGAGGCGGCGGCAGCGGTGATGAGGCCGGCGGGTCACGGTCTTACGAAGGCATGAGCCGCGACGTGGTCAGCACAAAGGGGTTGACGTCCTCGGCCTGCACGGCCCGGTGCAGCGAGGGCTCGGAGGCACTCCGCTCGATCTTTGGGAGGGCGTGCTGTAGCATCTCGATGGAAGCCAGTATCTGCAGGGTTGGAGGAATTAGGAGGCACTCAAACACGCAGGACGGAAACAAACAAAAAAAAAAGAGAAGCGTCCCCTTTTAAACATTTACGTTAAACTCGCGCAGGACCCTGGTTCAGTCTGCCCTAAGCTCTATTAAAATGCTTTGATTTATTGTCTATAGCTAAACAGCAAAACTCATGGCAATCTGGCAACAGCAGAAGCAGAACTGACAGCAGGAGAGGTGCTTTTGCCCAGCACAGGCTGAGGAGCCAGGAATTGCTACAGTGCCACCACTGGCGGGAGGGTGTAATTACAGCGTGACGTGTTTACATAGGCGCTGCCCATTATAAAGGTGGTGTGGCAGAAATCCCACACGCCGAATTGAAAACATTAATTACGTCGTTTGGAACTTTGTCCGAGACGTTTTACTAGACATTATTACAAATAACTTTTAAAGAGCAGCTAGGATGGCCACACACAATTTGCATATGAGGCGCCAAAGGCCGGCTGGGAGTCAGAGGTGATTGCCCAGTCTAACCAGAACAATGGGGGTGCTCTTTGATTCAATTACCGAGAATGGTTTTGTCAATGTTGGTCGTCAAAAGCCATCGACACCCATTGACTTTGCAAGAGCCAACAGCCCGCCACCGACCCCATCCCACCCCATGTGTGTATGAACAGCCTTGAATTTCAAACGACCTCCCAGAAGGTGCTGTTTCAAACAAAGAGGTGGCCACATGACGTGACCACCTGTGTAACTCTGAGAGTTTGTGAATTGTGCCAGAGAAAGGTGACAGTAACTGAACTCCAATAGGAAGCACCTCCCTCTCTCGCCCTCTCCAGCAAAGTCCCAGGGGAGCCTTGGCTGCAGCTATCCCTAAAATCTGCAGATCCTCACGGTCAGCAAAAGAAGATGGATAAAGCCTCTCTTCAGCCTTCCAGAACCAGAGAAGCAAGCCCGAATTGTACACGTGGCCCAGCGAGGACTTCAAGAGTTCAATTTCAACTAAGGACCACCGGGACTACACTTCTATATATAAATTTCATTGTTATGAAGGACTCTACTCTAACCTCCCAACTCTGTGTTTTCCCCTCTGTATCTATTTGTGTGTGAGAGTGCGTGCCTCTCATATGAATGGGAGCATGGATGCGCTGCGTATTTCAGTAATTTTAACCGGTTTAGAGTGATAAGGTTAATAAATTTACATCTTTCTTGTTTAAACTCAAGAAAACCTGTCTGACTGGTTCATTTACAATTATATATTACAGCAGCAGGAGGAAATGCTCACTGAGGTGGTAAGTTAAATCACTGTGTTTAAAATATAAACCCTGTTGGGGTCGAATCAGAGGAGGAGAAAAAGGGGAGCCTCAGACCCCTTCCTCACCTGGTCACAACAGTGGACATCGGGCTTTATAATGGCAGTGCCCACAGATGTAAGACTTTTAATGTCAAATATGGATATTTACCCCCTGCTTTCCTGATGGTGTACAGGCTCTGCGGGTGCTGCCCTGATCGTATAGCTGATGTGAACCTGCTTTGAGGCGACTGGCTTAAACCGGTGCCCATCATAAAATGCCTGCCCAGGTGGGTAGCAGCTGAGCCTGACCTGGTCCTCACCCGACGTACACCAACCTACTCAAATTACGTCGAGGCCGCGGCGCAGAAACAGGCCATTCGGCCCAACCGCTCCGTGCTGGCATTTATGCTCTGCCCGAGCCTCCCACCCCTCCTATTCCACCTCACCCTGTGAGCGTAACAGCAGAAACTGCGAGGGACGCACGCTTGCCATCGCCCGACGGGTCAAGAGGACGGGCCTTCGATCCCCGAACCAACGGCAGCTGCTCGGTGTGGGAACCCCCGACGTGGGAGGAGGGGAGGGATCTTTCTGCTCGGTGTGGGGCATATGAATTAGGAGCAGTGTCGGCCATTCGGCCCCTCGAGCCTCCCCACTGCGCAACGCGCGGCCATGTAGACTCCTAAATGCGCGTGAATGAGTCGGGCAAGCATTTACCTGTATAAACAGGGGGCGCTCATCCCGTTTCACTTTTATACAGTCCACAATCAGCCGCTTCATCGCCTTCGGACAGTTGCGGTACACCTTGCTGAGGTCAGGGGTCAGGTACCCACGGCCAACCATGAAGATAATCTGCAAGAGAGGGACTGAGTTTATGCCCCCACTCAACTCTCAGTCCTGCCACTGGCAACCTTTTAGCACCCTCCCCGTTGTCAAGGGCACAGAGGCTCCACTAACTGTGGGCTCTTGCGCCAGGCACCCGGTCCGTCACTGACACCCTCCCCGGTTTCTGGTCCGTCACCTACTCTCCTCCCCAGGATCCTGGCCCATCACTGACTCCTCCTTGGTTCCTGGTCCATCACCCGCTCTGCTCCCCGGGCATCTGGCCTTTCACGAACGCTCTTCCTGTCATGGATTCCCTTCCCCAGGTTCCTGATCAATCACTGACTCCCTCCACTGGCTCAGGGAGCAGCCCTCTCGCCTCAGAGTCAGAAGACTGTGGGTTCCAGTCCCCACTCCACAGACTCAAGCCCCATAATCCAGGCCGACACGCCCCGTGCCAGTAGTGAGGGAGCGCGGCACTGTCGGAGGGTCAGTACTGAGGGAGAGCCGCACTGTCGGAGGGTCAGTACTGAGGGAGAGCCGCACTGTCGGAGGGTCAGTACTGAGGGAGCGCCGCGCTGTCGGAGGGTCAGTACTGAGGGAGCGCCGCCCTGTCGGAGGGTCAATACTGAGGGAGCTCCGCGCTGTCGGAGGGTCAGTACTGAGGGAGCACCGCACTGTCGGAGGGTCAGTACTGAGGGAGCGCCGCAATGTCGGAGGGTCAGTACTGAGGGAGAGCCGCACTGTCGGAGGGTCAGTACTGAGGGAGCACCGCAATGTCGGAGGGTCAGTACTGAGGGAGCTCCGCACTGTCGGAGGGTCAGTACTGAGGGAGAGCCGCACTGTCGGAGGGTCAGTACTGAGGGAGAGCCGCACTGTCGGAGGGTCAGTACTGAGGGAGAGCCGCACTGTCGGAGGGTCAGTACTGAGGGAGAGCCGCACTGTCGGAGGGTCAGTACTGAGGGAGAGCCGCACTGTCGGAGGGTCAGTACTGAGGGAGCGCCGCACTGTCGGAGGGTCAGTACTGAGGGAGCGCCGCGCTGTCGGAGGGTCAGTACTGAGGGAGCGCCGCCCTGTCGGAGGGTCAATACTGAGGGAGCTCCGCGCTGTCGGAGGGTCAGTACTGAGGGAGCACCGCACTGTCGGAGGGTCAGTACTGAGGGAGCGCCGCAATGTCGGAGGGTCAGTACTGAGGGAGAGCCGCACTGTCGGAGGGTCAGTACTGAGGGAGCACCGCAATGTCGGAGGGTCATACCTGAGGGAGCGCCGCACTGTCGGAGGGTCAGCACTGAGGGAGCGCCGCAATGTCGGAGGGTCAGTACTGAGGGAGCGACGCACTGTCGGAGGGACAGCACTGAGGGAGCGCCGCACTGTCGGAGGGTCAGTACTGAGGGAGCGCCGCACTGTCGGAGGGACAGCACTGAGGGAGCGCCACACTGTCGGAGGGTCAGTACTGAGGGAGCGCCGCACTGTCGGAGAGTCAGTACTGAGGGAGCGCCGCACTGTCGGAGGGACAGTACTGAGGGAGCGCCGCACTGTCGGAGGGTCAGTACTGAGGGAGCGCCGCACTGTCGGAGGGTCAGTACTGAGGGAGAACTGCACTGTCGGAGGGTCAGTACTGAGGGAGCGCCGCACTGTCGGAGGGTCAGTACCAAGGGAGCGCCGCACTGTCGGAGGGTCAGTACTGAGGGAGCTCCGCGCTGTCGGCGGGTCAGTACTGAGGGAGCGCCACACTGTCGGAGGGTCAGTACTGAGGGAGCACCGCACTGTCGGAGGGTCAGTACCGAGGGAGCGCCGCACTGTCGGAGGGTCAGTACCGAGGGAGCTCCGCGCTG